>NC_056737.1:742202873-742365373 GCF_019279795.1 Protopterus annectens | reverse complement strand
TAAGACTGCTTACTGGATATCATGCGCAGTATTTCTTGTATTTAGTAGAAGTAGTATCACAATATCTATTGTAAACATACAAACGCCAAACAAAAATCTCAGATTAATTCAGTAGGGGTATACTGAATCCCCACCCCCTCAGCAGCATAGATTGCATTGTTATTGCTGTATTATCAGCTAAGTGCATACATGTTATGTGAATACTGCAGTATCTTGAAGCAGCACACAACTATATACTGAGACTGTAAACATAGATAGCTATTGGTATAAGAGTAACTGTGTATTTCTACACCACTGCAGAAGAGCTTTACATTGGTTAACATCATGCACTCCATATACAGTGACCCCAGACTGTTCTTAACATAAAATACATTAGCATTCTGCCTAGCCAGCCAGGACTGATGTTGGTAACAGTGTTCTAGCCAAGGAATCCCTGAAAGTGCAATTCTATCTCTGCTTGGTTTATGCAAGACTCTTAACTTGTATCTTTGTGCAGTGTAGGCCTGTGGAATTTGAAATGGTGTGGTCCCATGGTGGTATATCAGCGTGGTTGTAAATGCTCCATAGTTTAGCATAGTATATACCTATAAATCTTTCAGATGTTACTTGCTCTCCTCAACAAAGACAGCCACCGAAAACTGAAGATTATTACTTTGGGCTATGTCCGCACATTTTGTTCTTTATTCCCTGTTGCAATGTTTTTTCCCCAAGGTACGTTGTCTGGCTGTGCCCACTGACCATCACATCTCCCCATTGTAGCCCAGCCCATTTGTCCCCCAGTCACAGGTATTCAGCATGCTGACAGGATTGACATTATGCTGGCAGCTGTAACAGTGCTTGTGCCCTTGCAAGTGCCTTGGCAGTGAGGACATGCTTGTTAAGCCCTGTGTGTATGTCTGCATATGGAGAGGTACCTAGTGTCCTCCCCCTGTGTGTTCATACTCTTACATATATTTGTACAAGGGCTGCCATCACTGGCTTGGGATCACCAAGTCCATGTTCCCAGTGGCCAGTGATGTCATCCCAGTGCCCCCTTGCACAAGAACAGGTTGGCCTGCACAGGATCACTGTCTTCCTCCTTACCAGGATAGATGAGCCATTATAAGTCATTCACTCTTACTTTCCGCTGCCTGGTTGTTCCAGCATCTGAGACGCTGTTTGTTGGTCATCTAAGTCATAGGGTAAATCCCTCAATGCTTCAGAGACAGACTTTTTCTAGTACATTGCTTGAGGCTGTCTGGTGCCATCACAGTAAGTTACTAAAAGTGTGTCATGTCTAAACCGCCAAGGGCACAGTATGTATGTATCTTGCACACACACACACACACACACACACATATATGTATAAGTCACTTAACCAGAAAGCTGTCCCAGGCTGAGTCGGAAAAAGGTCCAAGAAAATAATTGCTTTATCCCAGTTTTCAAATAAAACAAAGTGTATATGCATATGTGTGTGTGTGTGCGTGTGTGTGTGTGTGCGCAGATATATGTATGTGTGTGTATAAACACACACACACATGTATCTGTCCACATTATCGATAGTAAACAGGTAATGCTTTGCTTCTTGCTTTCAAAAACAGTGTTGTAGCAATGTAGTGAGGCACACTTTTCACATACTAAACTGAAATCAAGGTGGTTGTGTAGAAAGTTTCACAGATAATATGCTGCATAATTATATCAGGATAAAAAAATAAATGCCATGCATGCTTGACACTGGCCCCCAGAATTACACTTCTCTGGTAGAAGTTATGCACATTTGCAGAAGAATGTTGGTGGTCCAAGATGGATAATAAGACACTGCAAACTACTGGGGAACCGGTGTGACACCACAGAAGATTGTCATTTCTGAGTACATAGAGGTCACACCTTGAAACTCAAGTGTGAAACTGTCATTTACAGAGTGAACACAACAGCATACTGCTAGTATATCCTTTTAAATCTAATCATTTTAAAATCATCTGACTTAGTACTAGCAGTGTTTTATCCTTTCTACTCTGTCTTACTTTGTTTCTTCTCTTCCATTTGCTGTAACCCATTTTTGAATTGGTCAAGACACTATCCACTTCTACATGTGATAAGAAATTTGGTAACATCACCATCACTTCTAAACTCAGTTTCAAATCTGCCACCATCTGTCTTCCATCTGTGATGAATTCTGTCCTGTCTAACTCTTCACCCTATCTGCGCCTTCATTACCTTGCTTTTTGTAAACCTGTAGGTCCATATCACATCTTGTCTTTTAATTTGTATGCACAGTGCATGTCCAGGACTTCCATCTTCCTTGATCATCTCTGTGGTTGTCTTCCATCTCTGTTCATCCAGTTTTGTATACTTTATTAAATGTGACTTGCAGCACGTTGTACTGCTGTCCTTGTGTGATCTTGCCAAACAGCTCTAAAGTAGCAGGACTGCCATTGAATCACTACAGCAAATGCCTCATGCAGTGCATTCATGCTCTTGTTTTTCCTGGCCAAAACTGTTTGGTACAATGCTTTCTTGTAATTATGGTTGGGTTGCTCCTGTATATTCTTTGTTTTCTTCTCATAATTACTTGTATCCAGTGCCACATGTATAGTGCCATGTTGAGTGGATGACCTTAATTTTCTTAGCATAGCACATATTGTGCCATCCTTCCAACCTGAGCAAGCTTAGTGCAAGTTAAGTCCACCATTATCTGCAATGACCCCCACCTTTGTTTCATCAATAAACAAGTAACCCTGTTTATTAGATGCTGCGTGATGAATGCTGTAAGTATACCAAACTGTACCAGCTCTCATTGCAAATCCTCTTTATAAACCTACCTCCTCTGTTTCCTTGCAATTTGTACTACCCCTGACATTCCCTTTGCTGGTCAGCCATGCTTTCAGTCAGCCCACCAATTTCTGTACAATTTCTGTACATCATCTTCTCCTCTTAGTTTCTTAATTAGTTTCATGTGTGCCACAAGTTGGACACCTTGTTAAAAGGTCTCCTCTAGCTAGGCAAAATGGTTACTCTCTCTCGCTTATCTCCTACACTGTTTCTTCTATGGCTTCCAAATCCTCACTAACCTGCAGGCAACACTACTGAATAAAATGGAAAATACATATCACAAAATAGCTAGATTTGCCGCCACCACTCAAAACTAAAGCCCATCACTGCCTGGCCTTGAAAATGCTGAATTGGCTTGAGCTCCCCAATCAACTTTTTTTCTCTCAACTTAATATTATCCACTCCATCCTGTACAAACCCTCCTTCTGCCCTAACATTTCCAACATCTTAAGTCACTACCTCCCAACCAGAAAACTTAGAAGCACCAGCCAAACCTCCTTGACATTTACAAACCTAAAAAATCAATAGGCGAAACCCTCTACAAATGTCTTCCCTATATCCACTGGAATAAGCTAATTACCTTTAACATTCAGATCTATCACACAGCCCCACCCATTTAAAATTGCACTAAAAGTCCACTTTACTAATACCTTGGGCTTGCTCTTCTACACAACCACCTTGAACTTAATCACCTGACCCACATTGCATAGAGCCCCTTCTCAATTCATACTTAATTCTAGCCACAGAGCTCCTCTTTTCAATAAATTTCTCCACTACTCATATTTACCTCCTTCTATTTTTTTCCCACTTAGAATCAAGTGAAATCTGAGAAAGGGGAGTGAGCTAACCACTACTATTCTCCTCTCTTATTTATAAATTAAAAAAAACCTCTAATTTATCTCTTTTACTTATAGCCACCCCCTTTTTTTTCTCTTGACATTCGACCTTTTTCTATCACCTGCTGTCTCTATCAACTTCCCCTCTGCCTCTGATTACTGATGTGCATGCTGTTGCCTGTAAGAACTAAATTTTGTTATACAGTACTTTTCTGTACCTTGTATCTTAAACTCTGAGTTAATTGTCATTACTTTCCCTCTAAATGGGAAATTCCTTATGTATTGGAGATATATGAATGACTATATTGTTTTGTTGCCTTTTTTTGTAAGTAACACCTTTTAAACTCTCATGCTACAAGTGGGAATCCAGGCATTATAATGCATGTTTATATTACCTCATGTATACTGCACTGTTTGTAAACATTTTTATGGTGTGGAGCTTTTCTCCCCGGGGTTTCTGCTGAAAAAGGGTGCAAGCTCAGTCAGACATTCCCGGTCAACAAATAAATAAATGTAGTGCCTTTTTAGGTAATGTCAAAACAACAAAATTTTTAATGTAATAAAATCCACTCGAGACAAACTCAAGGTTCTGCTGCTTAATGTTAGGAGTCTAAACATGAAACTGCACTCTCTGGGATCGTTCCTTACCTTGGAAGATCCTGACATCTGTGCAGTCACTAAGATGTGGTTCTAGGCCACAGAGAGCAACCCAGCCGTGCAAGGGTGCAATGCTTTCCCCACATTCAGACTTCAAAATGAGCATGAAAGAACCAAAGTTGGAGGTGTATCCATCTTCATTAAAGCCAAGTACACCTTGAGACTGGTCAAACAGTACGATTCTCGAACTATTCCATGTCCAATTAATTATAGGCAAAATACCGTAACGCATTGCTAGCTATCGGTCCTCCACCATGAACCAAGAAAAGCACACCACCTGCCTGGACTTACTGGAATCACTCACCATACAGCCCAAAATCTTAGTCATGGGAGATTTCAACTATCCTTCCATCGATTGGGTGACATACATGAGCATGAACATGCTCGCTCAGAGTTTCTTGGACTTTGTCAATACAAATGCTCTGGAACAGATAGTCTGCATCCCCACAAGGGGCTCAAATGTTCTAGACATAGTACTCACCAACATGGGAGGGTCACTCTGTGATACCCTCTTTGGTAAGGTCAGACCATAAATCAGTGTTGTTTGAAGTAACTGTTGAACCTGTCACCACCACAGCAGCAAAAAAGTTAAAAAAAGACTTTTCCAAAGCAAACTATATTCTAATAAGTGATGGTATAAAAAGTTTTATACCCCCTGCAATCACAGACAACAGTGACCCCTATGCAGAGGTATACACAAATACCCTGTATAAACACACAAGCAACTGTGCAGATTCTGCTCTGCCTGGCTGGATTAAAACCGGGTCCTCTCGAAAAAACAAGCTATCCCGGTGGACCTCAAGTATAAAACAGGTTATATAAGGAAAAAGGAAGAAACTGATATCTAAGAACAAAGGGAACTGACTCAGAAGAAGAATTCCCTCCACCGCTCTTGAACAAGCAAATTAGAAGTCTTGTGGAGTTTTATAAAGCTAATTACGAAGGTAAAATAACATCCCTAGCTAAGGATAATTATAAGGCATTCTTTAACTATGTCCAAAATCTAAAAGGGAATGCCCAGCTATGTGCCAAACTGGTAGTAGATGATGGTACCACTGATACTATACCTGAGGAAATTGTGAATCTGCTAGCTGGTAGATTTGATGCAAACTACCCGTCCCCACCAGCCATAGCTCAAAGCATACCTGACACCAGTCCTTTGCGTAGTATCTGTAGAGATCAGGTCATATTTGCGCTCTCCAAGGCCAAAAACACAACCTCATTGGGACCAGGTAACATTCCAGGTTGCTTATTAAGCAATCTAAAACAGGACCTAGCAGTCCCACTTGGCATTCTCTTTAACCATAGCCTGAGAACTGGCTTTGTTCCACCAGAGTGGAGAACAGCAGCAGCAATCCCCTTATGCAAAGTGGGGCCATCAACCACCCCTTGGGATTATAGACCCATAAGTCTAACCAGCCTCATATGCAAGGCCATGGAAAAAATCATCATGGACCTTATCAACAAGGACATAGGCGACCTCCAGACTCTAGACCCAACCCAGTTTCGCTTCGTTAAGGGTTAATCATGCTTATTAAACCTAGTAGACTTCTTGAAGAAAGTCACCAAAGCCCTGGATGAAGGTAAGACAGTGCATACTGCCTATCTTGACCTACCCAGGTCTTTTGACACAATCCCTGACTCGGGTGCCATTGAGAAACTCTCCCAGCTCTGGATTAACCTTTGTCACTAGATGGGTAGCCAGTTGTTTGACCAACAGAACACATGCACTCAAAGTTGATGACTCCCACCTCTACTAGTAGACCTGTCACCAGTGGCATACCACAAGGATCTGTGCTGGGCCCTTGACTGTCTGGAATCTATTTCTCAGAAGTCCAGGCTAAAGTAGATGGCCTTTGGTTTACCAAGTTCACTGATGATTGCAAATTGGATGCTATTATTGAGTCCCCCAAGGATGTTAACATATTACAGGAGTGGCTAACACAGACAAATGACTGGTGCCAAAGCCACAGTCTAAAATTAAATGCAAGAAAATGCATTATTATCCCATTTGGCAAAGTGGAATTTCCTGCTAATTACACCCCCCCCCCCCCCCAAGTTCAAACCCAGTAGTGCGTGATCTAGGAACACAAGTAGATAGCAATCTGAACTTTGTAATCACAGTTGCAAGGAAAGCCTTCAATGTTGTGCACCTCATAAGCAATGGTATCACATCCAGGTCTAAGGATGTTATAATGCCACTGTACTCTGCCCTCATCAGACCATTAATAAAATACAGTGCTGTCTTCTGCATGTACCTCACCAGGCACCTGCAGCAGCTGGAGAGAGACCACAGAGGTTTCTCACCAAGAAACTACAGGGCCTCCAAGCCACGATTTACATGGATAAACTGAAAGTGCTGTCATTGTACTCTTTATCGTATAGGCTCCTGGGCGGCAACTTGTGCCTGGCCTACAGAGCAGTCTGTGACCCTGCCCTGATGGATATACTGCACATCCACAAGTCAAGTGGCACAGCACTCACTCGCTCTGGGGATCTTAGCCTAGCCTGTGACATTATCAAGACATGCTGGAGAGACAGCTACATCTCCCAGAGATTTCCACTACTCTGCAGTAAACTTCCAGTTCATGTGAAGCAGAGCTCCTCACTGACCCTATTAAAGTGCAGTCTGGACAATTGGATGGAAGGCCGCAAATTAATCCCCAGGGGTGGCACCCATGTTCTGCATGGACAGAGGTAGTCAGTGTTTAGAATTGCTCTGTGAATTAAGTCCATCTAACCAAGGACGGTTGAGTCAACTCAGTATCAACATGGCTAGGCTTGTAAGGGCTGTAGGCTGTAGCCCCCATGTAGGGCTGCTAGCCCAGTAACCTCCTATGAACATATGAAAATGAAAGTAGACAATATTTGGCCATGATCCACTTATCCATTATTTACACATTCATGCTGATTGTACTCCATATTCCCATTTGCTGCTCTGACGTCCTTCCATGTTGCTTACCCATTTCAGATTATGCTGACCAGCTTTTACCATTAGTGTTAATCTGTTAGAGCCTGCCTTGTTATTACTACAATCATTGTAGTCACTTCATTATCCTCTTTTAAGTTCCAATCTTTCCACTCCCGTCTTTGAGACTGGTCACATCCCTTTTTGTATTTTCCCTGATTTCCCATGAACAAAAAGGTAAATTAGCTGCTAGACAAATAATTCTATCTGTTAAGCAACATCACTTTGCAAAGCCCTTTTTACCTTTGTGGTGCTAATTTCAGGATTACTGCATTACTAATTCATACTTTTATCCATGTCAGAGTTATTGTTAGGTTTTCTATCCAGTTTACTATTAAAATATCGGTATTGAGATGTCCGCAGATGGAAAATTCGAAACACAGATGTTCGAATTTTCATTTGGCTGAACATCTCAATGTCTGAAAGTTTATTAGCGAGTGCACAGTGCCCCCCTGCAAAAACATAAAGTTAGGTATAGGAGTTTACTTTACGTGAGCGCCTATATGGATATCACGTGATGTTTTTGGAAACAGTGTCGAATCTGCTGAATTTGATCAGCGGCTTTGACATTGTGACTTCTATTTTTTTACTTTTGAGGTTTACTTTCGATATGTCTGTCGAAAATTATTTTGTCATTCTTCATATTGATAGTAAACCTTTCTATCCCCCTAACTACCTTATTTGTCCCTGAACTGATTTGATACCCTAAAGCACAATACTAATCACCATTCTAGAGCTTGCATATCATTTTATCCTCTTCTTATCATCCCCATCTCATTTTGATTTTGTTGTGCAAGTAGCCTTTTTTTGTACTTTCCTCAATATAACTTTTCTAACCATTCCAGCTTTTTCCTTCTTTTCATGCAGAATAGTTCATTGACTGTGCCCTGCTGTTACCCCTACAACATTTCTCCTTAATTTTGTGAACAGAAACTTTTTTTTACAGAGCACCTTTCTAAAGTCCTTTGTTGGCATCTTGGTTTTAGACTTTCAAGTTGTCTGACTGTTGTGAAACCATGTTAAACAGGGATTCATAGGTTCATAGGTGTGTACTAGGCTAATGGCACTGGAGCCTTTACAAGCCTAGCCCATAGAAGTGCCCCGGCATTGTGCCACCCGACATTAATTCCCAGTGCCTCTATCAAGTAGATCCACTGGAGTGACCCCCAGATGAACTTTCTATTACCCATCCACTCATCAAGATTGCTCTTGAAAAGGGACAGCAAAGTGCTCTGCTTCACATGTGTGGGAAGACTATTCCAGAGCATGGGCAGTCTCTGGGTGAGAAACCTGGCCCTCCAGCATGTTCTGTTGATTGTGGTAATGAGGTTGAGGTTTCTGGAGTGTGTGGTGCGGAGGGATTGGGATTCCTTTAGATGTAGCATTTATAACAGAACTGGGTCAGACATGGTAAGTCAAGCAGAGATTTCCTCTAAGTAGCCGATATGAGACAGAGAATAGCTGGAGTCTTTTGAGTCTGTCCATGTAGGACATGTATTAAATGCCTAGGATCCTCTTAGTGAGGTACTTCTGTGTCATCTCCAACTGTTATAGGTGTCTAGTGAGGTACAGGCCAAATGGGGCATTATACTCGATGATTGGTCTAATGAGGGAAGAGTATAGAGAGACGATGACCTATTTCTTCCTGGATGCAAAATCCTTGGTAATGAGATGGGCCACATAGAAGGACTTTATGACCACAGTGGCAGTGTGGTGGTCGAAGGAAAGGTTGCGGTCAACCTGCATCTCCAGATCTCTTATAATGCCTACAGTGTTCAGTGTGTTCCCATTGATGTGGTAATTAGTGGGAAGTGAGTTTTTACCAAAGGGGATGATGACCCATTATTTTGCGTTAAGCTTAAGGCCATGGTTTCCACACCAGTCCTTGTTCTCAATGAGCCCTTTCTCTGTAGGATGTCTGCATCACTCGGGGAGTTAATAATGGCTCCCAGCTTGCAGTCGTCTGCGAATTTGGTCAGCCCGAGTCCCTTTGTGTTGGCCTGAACATCTGAGAAGTAGATGCCGGACAGGAGAGGACCCAGTACTGATCCCTGTGGGGCTCCACTCATGCCTGGTTGGCAGTCTGACTTGGAGTCCGCTACTTTCACGCTGTGTGTTCTATCTGTGAGCCAATTTCCAACCTACCTAGCGATATATGGGTTGATGCCTAGTTTGGTGAGTAATAATTCCTAAGTGAGGAATGCAATCAAAGGCCTTGGCCAGATTGAGGTAGGCTGTATGCGCCCAGCCTTACCTTCATCCACAGTCCTGGTGACTGACTCAAAGAAGTCAACCAGGTTGAGCAGGCATGATCTCCCATTCACAAAGCCAAATTGCATTGGGTCTAGAGTTTGGAGATTTCCTATATCTTTGTTAATCAGGTCCATGATGATGCGCTCCGTAGCTTTACATATCAGACCCGTCAGGCTAATGGGCGATAATTCCCAGGATCTGTAGTCGCTCCCCCCTTATGGAGAGGGATGACTGTAGCAGTGCACCATTCGGTAGGGGCAAAGCCTGAGGTGAGGCTGTGACTGAACTGGGCACACAGATGTGGTGCCAGTTCGCTTTGTAGTTCATGTTGAACACAGCCAGGGATATTATTGGGTCCCATGGAAGCTGTATTCTTGGCCTTGGACAATGCAGCTTTAACCTGTGCTGCAGTAATGCTGGGTGCTTGGCATTCTTCTCGTATTGTGATTGGGCCTTTGGGGGGGGGGGTAACGTTGCCACTGAATCTGTTGGCCAGTATGTTGGCAGTATCTTTTGGCTCAGTATAGGAGGTACTATTGTGCAGTAACTCGGAGCAAATCTGGGTATTGCCGTGGAGGTTCTTGATATAGCTATAGAAGGCTTTGGTTCATAGGTTGGTACTAGGCTATCAGCCCTAGAGTCTATACAAGCATAGCCATAACAATTCCCTGGATATTTCTTCCTACAATATTTACTTCTCTGGACCCCTGTCTAGCAGGGTGACTGACATGATCCCCGAGGTGAATTTCCTATCTCCCATCCAATCATCAAGGTTCCTTTTGAAGAGGGCCAAGGAGGTGCTCTGCTTGACATGTATGGGCAGTCTTTACCAGAGTATGAGGAGTCTCTGGGTCAGGAACCTATCCCTCCAGCATGTTTTGTTCATTGTGATGACAAAGTTTAGATCCCTGGAGCTTGTAGCTCTGAGGGATTGGGATTTCTTTAAGTGGCGCATGTCCAACAGCTCTGTGTTTGACATGGCCTTGTATGTTGAGCAGAGATTGCCTCTGAGTAGACGATCTGCCACAGAGTATAGCTGGAGTTTTTTTAGACGGTCAGCATATGGCATCTGCTTTAGGCCTGTGATTCTTTTAGTGAGGTATTTCTGTTGCTTTTCCAGCTGTTGCAAATGTCTTGTGAGGTACATACCAAATGGGGCATTATACTCTATAATGGGTCTAATGAGGAATGAGGACAGTGGGACAATGACCTCCTTTTTTCTGGATGAAAAGCCCTTCGTAATGAAGTGTGCCACATAGAAGGATTTCCTGACTGTTGTGGCGATGTGGTTATGGAAAGTGAGACCACTGTCCACCTGAGTCCCTAGGTCTCTCATCACACTTTCGATGTTTAGTGTACTGCCACCTGTGTGGTAATTCATGGGTGCATGTTTTTTTCCAAAGAGGATAACTATACATTTCTTGGCATTAAGCTTGAGCCCATGGCTCTGGCACCAGGCATCTGTTTCTGTAAGGCCCTTTTGTAGAATATCCACATCATTTGGGAATACAGTAATGTCTCCCAATTTGCAGTCATCTGCGAACTTTGTTAGCCAGAGTCCCTTAGTGTTGGCCTGTACTTCAGAGAAGTAGATGCCAAACAAGAGTGGTCCCAGGACTGAACCCTGAGGTACTCCATTTATCTGGAGCTGGATTTGGAGTCGGCTACTTTTACAGGCTGGGTTCTGTCAGTAAGCCAGTTGGCAACCCATGGAGTGATGTAGGGATTTATGCCCAGCTTAGTAAGTTTATCTATGATTCCAGAGTGAGGGATGGTGTCGAAGGCCTTGACAAGGTCCAGATAGGCTGTGTGGACCGCCTTACCATCGTCCACAGTTCTGGAGACTGATTCGAAGAAGTCAATCAGGTTTAGGAGACAAGATCGGCCCTTCACAAACCCAAACTGGGTGAGGTCCAGTGTTTGAAGGTTGCCAATGTCTTTGTTTATAAGTTCCATGATAATGCGTTCCATGGCATTGCAGATCAGGCTTGTCAGACTGATGGGACGGTAGTTCCTGGGATCCAAGGTGGATCCCCCTTGTGGAGTGGGATAACTATAGCTGTTCGCCACTCAGTGGGCATGAAGCCAGAGGTGAGGCTATGATTAAACATGACACTTAGGTGAGGTGCAGTTCATTTTGTAGTTCATGTAGTACACAGCCTGGGATGTCATCTGGTCCCATGGATGCTGTATTCTTAGCTTTGGAGAGTGCGGTTTCTACCTGTGTGGCCATGATTACCGGAATTTGGCAATATTTTGGTATTGAGATTGGTCCTTTAGGGGGTGGGGGTGGGGTGAAGTTGGCACTAAATCGATCTGCCAGGATATTGGCAATATCCTTGGGATCAGTATATTTAATGCCATTCTGTTGAAGCTCAGAGCAGATCTGAGCATTGTCATTTAGATTCTTGACATAACTATAGAATGCCTTGTGGTTGTCTTTGGAATCTTTGGCAATTTTATTTTTGTAACTAGCTTTTGAGGATTTTATGAGGGATCTCAGCTTCTTACTGAGGCTGGTGAGGGGGTTTTTGCATCCTGGGATTTTCCTCTTTTCTGCAACAGTTTCTTCCTTCTGTTGTATAGATTGTTTATAGCAGGGGACCACCAGATTGGCTTCCTTTTTTTGGAGGAGACCATCTTGGTTCTATTTGGGATGGCACAATTCATGCACGAGTGGGTGTGCTCGTACAGTGCCTTAATGTAAGATTCTGCAGTCGAACTTTCAGATCCCGTCTGCATGGGTGTCATGAAGTTTGTCACTTCTGACTTCAGTAGCATGAAGTTGGCTTTGGAGCTCTTTTGTGTGTACCTTTAACTCCAAGTGGGCGGGGCTTCAGCCTTTAAAAAATGAAGTTATCACCTTACAATTCTCACAAAAAGTCATTGACAAAGGTCAAACATCAGTACAATTGTGTTTTCCATCATGTATGCTTCAAGATAAAATATTCTGATACCTTGTATGTAGCATAGTTTTGCAATTATTAATGCAAATATGAACAAACAATATTTGATGCCTAGAGGCGCAGAAGGAGGTAACTGCAGATGCACCTGGAGACGTCACTTGGATGTAATGAGTTAGGAGGTTTCCTTACTAGGGGGTGGGATGTGGATGTGGATGTCAAGGGTGATTTGCTTATGGCCAGACCTGACCAATGAGGGGGTGACCACTGGTGTGGAGCATCTATCTCCCATGTTGGTAATGGCCAGGTCTAGGATATTAGAGCCCCTGGTGAGACAATGGATTAGTTGATCCAGAGCGTTGGAATTTATGAATTCCAAGAACCGTTGGGTAAAGGAGTTTGTACCCGAGTAGTTTTCCCAGTTAATGGCAGGGTAGTTGAAATCATCCAGTATTAGGGTGTTTGGTTGTATCTTAATATTTTCCAGTATATTTAGAAAGGTGTAGGGAGAATCTTGGGGCATGGTGGGGGATCTTTAGCAAGCTGCATTTGGATTGCAGTCTTACCTAGTTTTAGTTGCACCTGGAGAATTTCAGATGCATTGTGTTGGGCAACTAGCCTGTAGGTGTGAATATCCTTGGTGAATATGGACACTCCTCCACCTTTAGTGTTTCGGTATTGGTTTTGTGGCCGAAAAGTGTGGTAAGAGTTGAAGCCTGGTATTGCAGGGGTGCTCTCTGGAGGCTTGAACCAAGTCTCAGTTACTGCACAGATATCGATGTTCTCTATTTTTAGGAGTGCCTCGGGAGAGTGCATTTTGAGGTTTAGACTTCTAGCATTGAGTTGCATTACCTTCAGATTTTGCATGCTTGTATCTGTTACGGTGGTGGTGTTGTCCTTTGAACCTTGCCTAAAAAAAGGCACTATAGGGGTGGCAAGAGCTTTAGCCAGTAACCTGAATCCCAAGGGTGACAGGTGCAGACCATCTCTGGCAAAGCATGGTGGTTTGTCGATCATGTCTTCCCAGGCAGACAGATACTGGATCCCCTTTGTATGACACCAGAAGCTTAGCCAATTGTTGACATCAATCATTTTGTCCTTATACTGTGGTATCATTCTGGGCGAAGGCAGGATGCTACCCAGGGCTAGGGTCATACCTGCCTGGGCCACATGATCCAAGAGCTCTTCCATTTCTCTTTTCATGTAGTTCAGGGTGGTACTTCTCAAGTCATTCACTCCAGCATGGACAATGACTGTGTCGTATTTGCACTTGTTGTGGAGTGACTTGAGTGCATGCGTTATGTGGCGGATCCTGGCACCTGACAGGCAGCTGACTGTAATTTTCTCCTTGTTCAGCCTGGTGAGTGGGACATCAGTGTGCCTGACTATAGAGTCACCTATGACTAAAGTGTTAGGTACATTGTCTTGCCTTAGGGGCTGTTGTTGGGTGGTTTGTGATTGATTTTAGTGTCTGCCACAATTCTGCCTTCATAGCTGGCTTTAGAGGATTTGGTGAGGGATCTAAACTTTTTGTTGAGGCTAATAAGGTAGTTTTGCCAGTCTTGGGACTTCACCTTTTTCTGCAGCAGTTTCTTCCTTCTGTTGTAATGTTTATTAATGGCAGGGGACCACTAGAGATTAATGTCTTATTAACAGATGTTCTTCGTGTTTCACTGTTGCAGTCATTACATTTGGGTAATCTGCTGGCAGGTTGCCCTCAGTCGGCCTGAATATCAAAGTCTTGGATCCTGCATTGGTTGCTGTCTCCTCTTCTGTGACATCAGGTCGTCAGGGGTATAAAACAGGCAGCCAACGCCATTTTCTTTAGTCTTTCTTGCCCCGTGGTGCCCGAAGCAGAAGCGGTTCACAAGTGCTGATCGGCCGACTCCTGAAATTTTCGAATTCGAGTTTCAGAACCAAAGTCTTCAATTAAAGCTAAGTACCCCATTGGGGAAACTTTTTCTTGCTCCGTACCGATGTCAGTAGGAGTTAATAATTGCATTACTTGTGGGAAGCAAATACCTCATAAGGATTTCCATTTGTACTGTATTCCTTGCCTAGGCCCAGATCATAACATGCCTTGCTGTCGGTTTTGTGCTAGATTTAACCAATGCACTATTAAGTGTCAGTATATCTTTGCTTCAAAATATTTTGGGAACAGATTTAACTACCCTGAAATGTCATCGGATAGCAATCCGACTACCGGAGTTCCCAAAAAAAGGCAAAGAAAAGGACAAGAGACAGACCATTGAGGTCCAAAACCGACGACGAAGCTTCTCCTAAGCCAGTCGCTGATTTGCCGGTACTCAGTGAGATGCTTTCGCAGCCCCTGATACCCACTACTTTTGAGTCGCAGGCCTCTACCGAGACCCATGTGGAGTCCGGCATGCTGCGAGATTCTCAAAGTATTGTACCCACGGATGTCTCTCCCTCGGATGGGTCTGGAGCCGCTGAGCAGGCACCGACTTCTGAGGGTATCTTCAGGCCTCAGCATTTCTATATAAAACTGATGCCAGCTTCAAAAACAAAGACAAAAGCAACTTCTAAGGCTAAAAAACTGAAGCATGAGCCAAGCGCTCAGGCCTCTATGCCCAAAAAAACAGATGATCAAAATGGCTGAAGACTTAATTACCATGATCAGGGGTTCCCAACCCCCCCCCCCCGATAAGAGACCTAGGCAAGACACTGATTATGAATCTTCAGATCAGGTTTCTATTTCCTCTGATTCCTCTTCTGATCAGGAATTTTTTATACCACCCTATGAGGACTCAGATGCAGAGGAATCCATCCCATCTGCATCTCCCCCTGAAGATTATTCTTTTGGAGAAACCTTGCATACTTTGAGGGAGCATTTGCATTGAGAGAGTCAAGATTTCTCAGAATCAAAAAAGAGGCTTAGAGATTTCCTTCTTCTCCTTCACCATAGGCCTTTGGCCATACCCCCCCTGTATTAGACATTGTTGATGATGTGTTTTCGGAATCAAGCATGGCTCCAGATTCCCTACCTTCGGCTCCTAGCAAGCCAGACAGATATTACAGGGTTCCTGACTCCCACAAATTTTTATTAAAAAATCCTGCTGCTGACCCTGAAACTATCTCACAGGGTCCCAAAGGTGTTAAGGCCTCAACAGCAAAGAATCCTACCCCCTCTGATAGAGATTCCAGGGCAATGGAAAGATGGGGAAAGAAAGTTATACGTCTGCAACCTTGGCAATTAGGGCCTTAAACTGCCGGTTTCATATGCTTAGATATCAACAGCATGTTATGGGATTATTGAAACAGAAAATTATGTTGATTTCTGAATGTTTAGAAAATAATTACAGGAATTATTGCATGCAGCAGAACAGCTTGGAAAGCATACTTTGCAATGTGGTTTTAATTCCTTGGAGGCCTCCTGCAGGGCTGCAGTTACTGGATCTGTGATTAGAAGGCATGCCTGGCTCAAGGAGCAAAATATGCCTGATCATGTTAAAGCTAAATTGTTGGATGCACCTTTACAGCATGATACTCTGTTTGGTAATAGGGCAGAAGAGGTTTTAAAGAAAATGGAAGACAAAGCTAAGTCTATGCAAACTGTAAAAGACTTATTAAAAGTGCAGCCACCAAGATTCAGTAGACACTGGCTTACAAAAAATTGGTCCTTTCCTGTGTCCGACAGAGCCTCACGGGGCAAATCCAGGCACTCAAAAGGCTCTACCAATCACAGGGTTCTTACAGGTCAAAGCAATGGGGTGCTTCTACCTCCAAATCTGGAGGAAGCAAAGCGCAACCGTACAGTAAACAGTCTCAATGACTTCCCTGTGGCATCACCAAGCACTTATCTTTTGGCAGCCCCCTTAGGGGGTAAATTAGCACTTCATGCTCAAAATTGGCAGTTAATAACCCAGGACAAGTGGGTACTAAACATAGTATCCCAGGGATACAGATTTCATTTCTTTACCTTGCCAATTCCAAGCGGTTGGCCAGATCTGCCACAAAATCAATGGGCAGAGGCACAGAAACAGGTTACGTCCCTCATGGATATGGGGGCTATTCAGCCAGTACCAGAACTAGAAAAAGGACAAGGGTTTTACTCAAGACTGTTCTTGGTACCCAGAAAAGACAATGCCCGGTGCCCAATACTGGATTTATTGACTTTGAACACATTCTTGGACATCCCAAAATTTAAAATGCTGACTTTGCAATAGCTTCTGCCCATGTTGGCAAAGAATGCTTGGCTAGTGACTCTAGACTTAAGAGGCATACCTGCATATCCCAATAAGGGAATCGTGCAGAAGATACCTCAGTTTAAAGGCTGGTTTTATGCATTGCCAATTCTCTGCACTGCCCTTAGGCTTATCTACTGTGCTCAGGGTCTTTACAAAGTGCCTGGCAGCAGTAATTGCATTTTGCAGACAAAGAAGCATACAAATCTATCCATACTTGGACAACTGCCTCATTCAAGCAGAAAACTAGTACATTCTTCTTCAACATCTAGCATTTGTAAAAAGGCTTCTAACATGCCTAGGGTACACAATAAACGAAAAGAAATCACAACTGGTACCCTCTCAAAAGATTATATTCCTGGGTGCAAGTTTGAATACAACTGCCCAGATGGCTTGCCTTACGCCAGATAAACAAAGGCAACTGACTATTTACTTCAAACAGATGGCAACAAAAACCCAGTTATCTGCAAGACAAATTCTGCAGGCTTTGGGGTTCATGGCATCCTGCATTCTACTAACTCCATATGCAAGACTGCATATGAGGAAACTACAGTGGTACCTAAATGGAGTCAACATTGTCACAGTCTGGAAACCATGGTTCCTCTCATTCCCTGCCTACCACAGGAGTTTCTTTGGTGGGCAGATACATGTTACCAGTACATGGGACGGTCTTTCACTCTACACCCTGCCAACCAAACCCTAACTACAGATGCATCAGACTATGCTTGGGGGGCCTACCTGGCGGGGAGATGCATTCAGGGCATATGGAGCCCAAAAACAAATGCATCTGCATATCAACCAGAAAGAGATGTTAGCTGTTCAGAATGCCCTGACATCCTTCAAGAACTTACTTCATCTAGGACAACTACTGATAAAGACTGACAACACCATGGTTATGTGGTACATAAACAAGCAGGGGGCACAGATTCCAACCCCCTTTGCAGACTAGCCATGGCATTGTGGGACACAGCCTTGACTTACCAAGTACATCTTCAAGCTCAATTCCTGCCATGAAAACAAAATATTCTGGCAGACGACCTAAGCAGAAATCTTATGGACCCTCACAAGTGGAAACTGGATCCACAAGTCTTCAGCATGATAACAGAGAAATGGGGGAGCCTGGACATAGATCTGTTTGCCTCTTCCCAGAATTATCAACTGGACAAATTCTGCACAAGGACTTATCACAGACAAGCATTGAAAGTGGACGCCCTATCCTTCAGTTGGAAAAACCTGTCAGTCTATGCCTTGCTTTCTCTGCCTCTTCTTCCCAAGGTCCTACTAAAGATCAGACAAGAAAAAACAAAAATGATTCTAATTGCTCCGGATTGGCCTCGCCAGCACTGGTACCCGATTCTAAGGAATATGTCTCAACTCCCTCCTTGGTACTTGCCTCAAATACCTCATCTACTGTCTCAGCAGAACAATCAAATTCTGCACAATCAGCTCCAAACTCTGAACCTGGCAGCATGGCTGATCATGTAATTATTCAAACAACACCACTCAGTAAATCTGTGATGGATGTCATTTTGGAAGCCAGAAGCCTAGTACTAGAAAATCCTATGCTGATAAATGGAAGAGATTCTGTGCTTGGAACCAAGCACAAGGAACTGACACAGCAAATCAAAATATTCCTCAGATTTTACAATACTTGACTGAGATGCTTGACAAGGGCCTATATTTCTCATCAATAAAAATCCATGCCCCTGCCATCTCGGCTCATTACAACACAGAGCCACTCATCTTTTCTCATCCTCTGCTAAAACAGTATCTTAGAGGGGCCAAAAATTTAAGGCCTGCCAGAAGATAACCAATTCCTGCATGGGACCTTAATTTTGTGTTGGAAAAGCTCACTTTGCCTCCATTTGAACCAGCTGCTACTGCAGATATAAAGTTTTTATCTTGGAAAACAGCTTTCCTTCTGGCAATCACTTCAGCAAGAAGGGTTTCAGAACTACAGGCCCTCATGGCTGTGGAGCCTTTTATTATATTTTACCCAAACAGGGTGTCCCTCAGGACCAATCCTTCCTTTATGCCTAAGGTGGTATCCAGTGTGGCTCTTAACCAAACTATTCACCTGCCAACTTTATACCCAAATCTGCAGAACAAGGGGGAGTGGATTCTGCATTCCTTGGACGTACACAGACAACTAAGATTCTTCTTAAACAGGACCAAATCTCTCAGTCTGAGCAGCTACTGGTAGCATTTGCTGCAGGATCAGAGGGAAAGTCTATTTCAAAGTGGATAAGCCACTGCATTCGTTTCTGCTATTTGCATCATGGTAAACCGGTGCCCAAGGGCATTAGGTCACATTCCACCAGGGCTGCATCTACCTCAGCAGCTTTTCTCAAAGGGGCGCCAACCAAAGACATTCTAGAAGCTGCTGCTTGGAGTTCTGTTCATACTTTTACAAAGTATTATCATTTGCCTCTCTTCTCTAAGTCAAGGGCAGGCTTTGCCACTGCACTTCTGCAGGGCCTTATAGCCACTCCTAATGCTATTTATTTCCAGCCTCCCATCCATAGCTTTGGGATTCTACCCAAATGTAATGACTGTAACAGTGAAACACGAAGAACATAGTACAGTTGTGTACACTTGCCAAAAATGTAGATGTTCGAGTGTATTCATTGTTGCAATCCGGTTTACTCACCCGCCATCCCCCTTTATTCTAGAGCTTCTTTTTCCTTCACTATATTCTACAGCCTTTGTGGTGTATTTGCTTTTAGATGAAGATAAAGTTTATGTTGTGACAACTGCATGTGTATATAGTTTATATATATATATATATATATATATATATATATATATATATATATATATTTTTTTTTTTTTTTGCCTCCCCATTTGGGGGGGCACCTGACATCTGGGGCAAGAAAAACTAAAGAAAATGGCATCGGCTGCCTGTTTTATACCCCTGGCGACCTGACGTCATGGAAGAGGAGATAGCAACCGACGCAAGACCCAAGACTTTGATATTCAGGCCGACTGAGGGCAACCTGCCAGCAGATTACCCAAATGTAATGACTGCAACAGTGAATACACTCGAACATCTACATTTATGGTAAGTGTACACAACTGTACTTTTCCATTCTCTTCAAGTCATTGGGGTCAGACTTATATTTTACAATCTTTGGTTCTGAGACAGAGATTTATGTTTTTATCTGTAGCATGACAGAATCCCCAGCAATTGCTGTCCTATTCTAAGTAGTCTTTTTAGAGTCCCTTCTAGGACTTACCATCAGTAATCACATCTTGTTATTCAAGATGAAAATAGTCACCATAAAGATCTCTAAAGGTACACAGTACTGTACTCTTGACCAGTGACACTCAGAAGATTGTAAAGTACTCCTAAACAATTGCATATGCAAGTCATCAGGCCCTCCTGCACTGCCACCCCCCACCCCCATGCTGGAGCTGAGTTCTGTCCTGCTCCCTAATTTCTAAATGTACTAACTCCAGTATCACACAAGCTTGGAGCACTATTCGTAGTCCTTTGAATGATGGTGATTGTAGCTGCAGTGCAGTAAACCTGTATATCAAACCCCATTTTAATTCATAGAGGCATGTGTACAGTGGGACAAGACCTTATGTAAATTGCCCCTCTTGAGGATCATATTCAGTTCACAGAAGGTGCACTGACCATATACAGACTGATCCAAGTGAAGGAAGCTATTGAAGTCCAGTTGTATACAGATGATGTACTATTTGTGAGAAGAAGAATAACTCCTCCCCTGCCATGTTGCGTAGCACACAGTCTAACAGCATATCAGTTGCACTGTTAGTAAAACTAGAGATTCTTGTTGCATGTTAGGAAAAAACCCTGCTGGCAGCAGACTCCCTTGTAGTGCAGGCAGACATTCAACTGCAACCAGATTTGTCTCGCCACCACATAGTGATGCTGGCATGCTTCTACCAGTGAGAACCAACACAGCACCAGATCCCCTTGTTACCATATTATGGTAATGATCCTATCTGTACCATCCTGCTTAAGTAGTCTAAAATCTTTATCAGTCACTCCTGTAGTTGGTTAGAGAAGGATGGTTGGGGTTTAGGATATAATAGCTACCAAGTATACAGCAGTATTAGGAACAGTCATTTTTATGAGTTAAGGGTAGCCCTTATCTTTAAGAAAATGAAATGCTGGTGACTAATGTCTAGTATATGTTCACTGCAAATGTCATAACTGAATATACTTTTATTAAAATTGAAGTGGTAGGTTGAAGTCATGAAACTTCCTTTTCACATACTTTTATCAGTGAATATAACCCTGAAGTTTGAGCAGTACAATCACTGTATTAATACTATTGTTGTAAGGGATACAAATATGCCAGGGCTGCTGTTGAGCACGGCCAATATTTGACATGTGTATGATGTAAAAAATAATTTGTATACCATACAAAGTGAGTAGTTGGGCTGGGAACTAACATATTTATCAAGAATCTTTTAACGGAAAGGCTGTAGAAGTAACAAATACAGCTGTGTTGGAATGAGATGAAAAACTGAGACTACATACTTTATAGAGAAACAAGCAAAGAAAGGATAGAAATACTAAGTTTATTACTAAAGGCAAAATGTAATAATAAATTGTTTTTAAAATGTTGAAGGTAACAGTAAAAAAACTAGTAAGAAATGTACTGCTTGCAGCAGGTAAGTAACTGTCACAGAATAAATGCTGATTATTTTCTTGAATATGTATAATGTAGGACTTAAAGACTTTAAGCAAGAACGTAGTTAAGAATCAACTTCTTTGGATATAAAACTGTTTTTAACAGCTGACATGGTGATGAGAGCTCTAGGAAGAATAAAGTAACTTCGCTAGTGTGGTGAGACTGGACTGACAAGATTGGGAGCTAAAGCAAATAAGTATGCAAATAGTAGATTTTCCAGTATTCTTATGTGACTTTCCGCCATATGACAGACTTGGATGTTATTATTTGCAGTGGTAAGTTAGGCCGTGGGATGGGGAAGATGGAGAATTATAACAGCATTAGTGAAAAATCAGCATCCTTATGAATCTTTTCTTACTTATACATTTCATCCCCTCCCTTAGTTTTTTCGTACCTTGGGCATTAGCAATCTTCCCCTCCCACTTTCCTTTTGCTTTCTTTACAGCTACGTGCTTGTCGCTTCTTTTTTCTATTTTCTTCTTTAAAACAAAAACAAACAAAAAAAGTACCTTTGCTTATATAGATGATCTCCTTTCTTTAGAAGTGTGTCTACTGTCTTGGCTCTGAACACCTTCAAGCCGAATGTACTATTTGTGCAGCCTTTAACCTGCACACCCTCTCAAACAGGAGGAACAAATTGATACTGAGAGGAATCTTACCTGCTTCTGGGGCTCAAAGCCCCTCCAAGCCATCCAGCTCAAAGGACCTTAAAAGACTACCCTCCTCAGCCTCCCCAGGGGCTTCTTCTTCTACCAAAAAGAGACCCAAGACTGCCGGATCCACAGCCTTCAGATCCGAGTATGTCAAAACTTCCACCCGATCCGATGACATCCTCAAGTCAGAGCAAGACCTCAGGTCCGTTAACCATACCGGATCCGACAGACGCATTACTGGCTATGGTTTCTACCATAGGAATGTACTCCTTGGATCCAACCGTTATGGATCCGAGATCTAGGAGTGGAACACCAATGCCCATACTGATGCATGCTTCTACGGCTCCTACCTCAAAGACTGCATCCCCAGCCAAATCAAGACACTCCTCAGCTTCCTCTACATCTTCTTGAAGCCTCTCCAATCAAACATGGACAGGATGATGTGGAGTTTTTTCAAGGCACAGATACAGTTGGGGTTTTACCATCTTCATCCCATCCAGGATCCATGAGATCTCCAACACAAACCATGCATGCTCCTTTTCCAATCCAACCAGTTGCTTTGGAATGCCAGAATCCAGATTTTCGGAGGGAGTCATCGATGGATCCAAGGATAGTGCTTTCCTCAACTCCATCAGGGTCCTAGACTGGTTTGGCTTCCATGCCATCGGATCAGAGCATATCTCGGATCTGAGATTTTGGCGCTGACTCCAGGGGTTGGCTTTGGGTCCACCCTTGTCAGATCCATCTTTTCCCTAGGAGCCTTGGCCTTCAACAGCTTGGGTCTGATATTGTCTGGTGGCTTCATATCCGAGGTAGGCTCCATTCCTTCTCTCCAGGAAGCTTCGGCTTCAAGAGAGAGGGAAGGGGTCTCCTCCAGTCTGTCAGTCTTTCGGATGGTAGAGAGGACTTTTTGTAGACCTAGAGCCACGTCCCCTCAGCCCCCAGATCCTAATCAGTCTACATCTGTTCTGAGCCTTGATCCCATACATCCTGTCCTGAGTCGGCCCCCCAAATGAGCTTCCAGACTGCTGCTACCACTCAGGAGGTCCCCCACTCTTCTGTGTCCTCCCATGAACATCTCCTGGAGGAGGTATGTTGCAAGAAAAAGTGCAAGAGGAGGCACTTAGACTCCCCGCTGGAGTCTTTAAAAGAGGACACCCACTTCGATGAGGGGAGAGGGATCCCCAAGATCTCCACCTGGAGACATCTCCTTCAGCGAAATTCTGGAAATTTTAAAGCAGAAAGGTGGAGGGCCTCCTGACCACCTCCTTCTGAGGAGCTAGTGTTTCTGGAGGCCTTCGGGGTGGGCCCATCTGCGTCCTGGGTGACCCTTAGGTGGATGAGCTCATTGATCTTGTCTCCCGCCAGGCGTGGAAGGAACCCGACACAGTGGACCCCATACCAAAGCAGGCTGATAAATACCAAAGCCCTCCCAACGACAGACTTCATTGGAGCAAGGGAGTGTCCATTGATGCTGCTGTGGTGTCAGCAGCCACTAAGAACGAGCTGACTGAGCAAAGCTGCATTATCCAGCCACCAAACAGAGTCCCGGGCTTTGGACAGGCATGGAAAGTGTATTTATGCCTCAGCTAACTTCAAACTGAGAGCATTAAACTATCTGGCACATTTTACCCAACTACAAATGGACTTGGTAAAAGAGCTCATCAACTTTCTTAGAGGCCTTGTTGGAGGAGGACTTCAAGAAGGTATCTCCCCCAATTGGTCACTGTCTCTTCTCTAGCTAATTCCTCAATGAGGTTAATCTTTAACACTGCAGGGGGCACCTCTTGAGCAGCCGGTGCAAGCATAGCCATCAGGAGGTATGCCTGGATGAGGCTGTGCAGGTTTGTGGAACCCTTTAATGCATCTTTCACCAATGACCCCTTTGATGTCTCCTCTCTTTTTGGACCATCTGTCAAATAGACATTCCCTCACAGTGAGCAGCAGGGAAAGACCTTGTCTGCAGTAGGGATCAAATTTTCTGCACCACAGAGGTCCTTTTTAAGGAACCAGTGAGGTGCTAAGAAACTCTGGTTCAAGAAATCTCAAGGTCTTTTCCAGGGTCCTCAAGATGATTCCTCCTCCAGAGGCACTGCCCAAGAGAGCAGAGGGGGGGACCACAAAATCAGGGCTTCAGAGAACCTTTTTCTGATAAGCACTATCAGCGGTCCTGAAGCTTTGCCCAAATGCCCATCTATGGAGGCAGTCTTGGCAGTATGTCATTGCACCTAGACACCTGGACAAAATTGACAACTTTTGGGTGCTAAATATAATTTCCAGAGGTTACTATACTCTCTTCTTCCTTCCACCTCAAGTCCCAATAGGAATCGCCCTGATGTGCCACCCAGTAAGAGGGAGTTTGCCATCCATGAAGTTCAGAAACTTCTAGAAAAAAGATTCATCCAAAAGGTCCCGACCGAATAACAAGGATCCAGAACATAATCATGCTTCTTTATAGTGCTAAAAAAAGACAGGGGACCTGCAACTGATCTTAGAGCTAAGCAAACTAAACCTATATATCAAGAAGTCAAGGTTCTGGATGGTTTTGGTCCAGTCCATTTTGCAGTTCCTTCACAAGGACAAATGGATGTACTTCCTAGATCTCCAGGACACGTACTATCATATCAAAATAGGTCCAGGAGTCACCTGCGCTTTCAACTGGGAGCCAGTCATTATCAATTCAGAGCCCTGCCCTTTGGTCTCACCACAGCTCCCGGGTGTTTACCAAATGCATGGCAGTGTTAATAGCTCACCTGAGACTACATGGATTCCAGGTGTTTCCATATCTGGACAGTTGGCTCCTCACTGTACCAACAAAGCATCAACTTTTTTTGGACCACTCAATACCTACTACAGATCTTCATCCTTTTGGGTATCACAGTAAATAAGTCAAAACTCACTCCTGTGCAAAACTTGGAATTCATAGGAACACAATTTAACACAATTACACAGATAGCAGCATTACCCCCAACAAAGGGTAATATCCCTGAGACAATAGGTACAACTCCGCCTGGATTTGCCAACCCCTCCAGCAAGACTGATTCTGAGAGCACTGGGTTGTCTGTGAGCAGCAATACTCTTGATACCTCTAGCGAGGTTTTTCATGCGAGTACTTTAGTGGACTCTTGCGGTTCAGTGGTCCAGCCAGTTTCATCCATTATCTGTCCCCATAAAACTAACCCCAATTTGCAGACGTCACCTCCAGTGGTGGATTCTATTGGACGATCTATATCTAGGCAGGTTGTTTTCTCTTCCCTCTCCCACAGCCACAGTGACCATGGATGCTTCCCTTTTGCTGTTCAAGGAAGGTTGGTCCAAGGCACTTGGTCCCCAACAGAAACCAGATTGCATGTAAATGTCCTAGAGTTGAGATCAGTTCTCCTGACAATGCAACCTTCCATGACTGCCTCCCTCAGGGGACAATAGCACTTCATACAGATAGCATGTCAGTTGTCTGGCACATCAACAAACCGGGGGAAACCCATTCATATCCCTTGTGCAGAGAGGCCATGAGAGTGTGGGAAGGGGCGATCTCATCAAACTGCTTTCTCTTTGCAGCACACATCCCCAGAGAGACCAATTTACTTAGACTCAGCAGGTCCTTTCTGAGCTCGCATGAGTGGTACCTCAGTCAGTCAGTAGCAGACCAGATTTACAGCCGTGGGAGCCAACATTGCTGCAATCTGTTTGCTTCTCCCCTAAACAAGTGCAGCAAGTATTTTGCTGTGATCCCCCCAGTCGGGGAGTCAGCGAGGGATGCTGTAGTCCACGATTGGCCTCTGGGTCTTCTATCTGTTTATCCCCCATTCTATTGATCCTGAAAGTATTACAGAAAGCCAGCAGGTTGAAGAGCACTGTGATCCTCATTGCCTCTTTCTGGTCTCGTCAGGTCTGGTTCCCCTTCCTGTGGTCTCACATCATATATCCCCCATGGGTACTGAACCCCAGTCAAGATCTAATTTCTCACCCATTGGAATATCAGGACCCCAATCTACCATCTCAGTGGTAAAACTGCTTGGTTTCTGTACTTCCAATGATGCTAAAATGTCGAGGCTAGCTTCACTGGTCAGACGTATTATCTTCGCGTCTCAAAAACTTTCCACAAAAAGGTTTATAATAGCAAGTGGAAGAGATTTTCAATTTGTGCCTTGAAACAAAATATTGACCCCTTTTCAGCTCCTGTATTGGATATACTTCTGTTCCTAGCTTCACTTTTTTCAAGCTGGTGCTAGTTTCTCTACAATAAAATTACAACTGGCAGCAATTACCAGTTTTCACATAGGAGACTTTTCTGCATCTGCATCCAAACCATGTAAAGCCTTTAAGAAAGGTGTCTTTTTCCTTGGGCCTCTAATCAAGGACCCCTCTCCCTTTTTTTTTTTTTAATTTCTCCAAATGTTTTGGGTTTACAGTACCATGACAGGAATGGACCTCATTCCTCAGACAAACTACGATTAAAGTTCATGAAATTAGTATTGTTTCAGTCTTTGATGTCAGCCAGAAGTGTTCTTTGCAGCATCCATAATGTGCCCATTAATGACTCCTCCTGCAGTTCGTATGGAGTTACATGTATTGGTAGCATATCTAAATATGATTGTAGATTCTTTTTTTTTTTTAAGACCTGTTGCTCTTACTACTGTTAGAACTATATGGGTGTCTTTCATCCATATCGCTCTCGTTTCTGCCTGCAAATCCTGATATTTTGACTTTGTGTCTCTCTGTAAACAAGACACTGTAGTCACTGGGTGTAGCGATTTCAGTGAGCAATGCTACTTTTATCTTCTTTTCATGGACCACTATATCTGGTTTTCTCACATTTATCTTTTGAACTGTTGGTAATGGGTGATCCCATGTGATGTAGATTTCATCATTTTCTGTGATGCTTTGTGGCTTATATTTTCAGTGTTTTTCAGCCACTTCAGTGCCATAATGTTTGCACAATCCCTAGTGCAACAGTCTTGCCACATTATTGTGCCTTTCAGTGTACAGCCCTTCTGCTATTAGTATGTCACAACCAGCAACAAGGTATGTGACTGTTTCCAATTCTGTTTTACAAAACCTACATTTGTCTGTTTCTCCCATATGTTCAGTGGTGTTTGTAAATCAACGTGTACATAGCCCACTGTCTTGGGCTGCCAATATTAACCTTTCATCTTTTGGTTTGAATTTGCCTCTCTTTAACCATTCCTGCATTCAGTCCTGATCAACATGAGGTTCTTCCAGATGTTTTCTACACTTGCAACTATTTTATACATTTTCCACATTTCTTGCCTTCTCATCTGATCCTTCACCTTATATTCTTTCTCTTGTTTTTTTTTTTTTTTTTGGCACATTCAGGTGCCTGATTTTTATCTACTTCTAGCTTGATTGATTTCCATTCCTGCTTGATGCCGATATGTTTCTGCTAGACTAAGCACAGGGAAGTCATCTTAGATTTATTCAACTCATGTTTCAAAACTTTCACTATGTTTGGATCTTGTGAGGTCAGTAGGCATGTGTGCAGTCCCATGATTGCAGATCTATACATGTAATCAGGTTCAAGGAGGCCAGTACCTCCTTGGGAATGGGAATATATAATCTTGGCATGCACTGATTTTTACAACTCATTTGGTGAGCATGAAGCATTCTTCTTGTTTTCCTATCTAATCTATCCAACACTTTTTGGGGCCAGTCAATCGCCCCAAAATTTTAAGTTAGGACAGGAAGAGCAAATTGGTTTAATAGCTTGAATTTTGTTCCTAGATGTCAACTCTGTTTTCAGTGTTAATTTTAGTTTTCTAAAATATTCCTTACTAAGTTTGATTCACATTTGATCATGTTTTATTGTTGATCCTTCATCAGTTCCCAAATATTTATACACTCCCTCTTGCTCAAGTTCTTTTATATCACATTCTTGTCCCAAACAGATGTTTTCGTTGTGCTGCAGCTTTCCTGCTTTAAAGGTTGCTTTTGCACATTTGTCAAGACTAAATGACATTCTTGTATCGTCTGAAAAAGTTTTGACTACTTGCAGTTGTGTTTTCAGTTCCTCATCTGATGAGCTATACAGTTTTAAATTGACAAAGAGAAGATGAGAAGTTGTTGTACATTGTTGTTTTATAGCAGTCAAGTTATAGCCATGACTTAATCTGTTAAGTAGATAGCTTAATGGGTTGAGGGCAAGACAGAATAGCAGCGGTGACAGGGAGTCACCCTGGAATATCCCCCTTTAGGTTTTTATCCCTGGAATAATAATTTGTCCTTTATCATGGCTTAATTGCAAAATGGTCTCCTCCTGTTTCATGGTCACTGTGATGTAATCTATCAGTGTAGGGTGTGCTTATACATTTTTAAGCACTCTCTTATCCATGAATGTGGGATACCATCAAATTCTTTTTGTAGTCAATCCATGCCATGCTTAGATTCTTCCCCTTTTATACAGTTCTCCATTATGACTTTCTTTAGCAACAAATGATCCTTTGTTCCATATGCCTTTCTTTTATTACCCTTTTGTTCTATTGCCATGATTGCATTTTCTTCTAAATAACTATAAGCTCTGTCGACATCAATTTTGGTGTATAGTTTATATGTCATTGGAAGGCAAGTGTTGGTATATAATTTTAGGGTAACTTGCAGGTTCACTCTTAAGTAGCAGCATTGTTTTTCGTGTTGTTAGCCAGGTTGTTGTCTGTTTGGGGTGTGCATATAAATAGTTCTTACTCGAGGCTAAATTTTCGTGCAGAGATGTTAATACTTTTAGCCAGAAGTTAGGTACTGCATCCGGGCCTCGTGTTTTCCAGTTGGAGGCTTTTCTGAACTGTTTCAGTCTCTCTGGCCTATTACTTTATCCCATTAATATCCCGTGCCTTTGAACTTCTTATTCTTTCGTTTACTTCTTCTATCCCTTTAGCGTCCTTGTTCTGTTCCACAAGATCTTCATAGATGCTTCTGTAATATGTATCTATTTCTTCTTTTTCAGGTGCTCTTTCAATTCCTTTTGCCTTGTTTCCCAATTCTCTGTAGAACTTTTTGGGGTCATCAATAAATTGCTTATTTTGTACTTTTCCTTCTGTATTTATCTGTGTATCTTCTAAGTTTTTCTGCCTGTGCTGAGATTTTTAGTGTATTTGCGATAGTGCAGGATAGATACTTATCTGTTCTAATACTGCGCATTGCTTTTATCACATATCTCTGAGTATTCTTGTCGATCTGTTCCCTCTTCTGTACTCTTTTAACATTGACACTTCTTGTCTTAATTGCTTTATAGTTTTCTCTATTTGACACTTCCATGATGGTATCCAATTGCTCCCTTTCCTTTCTCTCACTAAGCTGTATCCTTGTGGTACAACTTTATCTGTTATTAATTTAGTTGCACAGTAATATATCCTGTTTACTTCTGTTATATCACATGGATTTCTATGGACAGTCCTAATTACTGTGTTCATTTGTTTTATCAAATGGTTTACTGTTAGAATTCTGGAACTGCTTCGGTCGACTGGCATGTGGTCGAAAGGCAGTTTTCAAGTGGGCAGAATGCCGAACCAAAATACATCATCTACACTACAGTAAATGGGTAGTGTAGTTTGAGTATTGAGTTTGGCATTCTGCAGGGAGATCGTGGTTCAGTGAGGAACAGGGAATTAGCTCATTTCCACACTGTAGTGCGATCTCGGAGTTGGTATATTTAATTTGCAGGGGTTGTAGGTGGTGCAGGGGGGCCATAGCCCCCCTGCACAATAGTACAATTAACGTACCATTGACTATAGAGTGTAACGGTACATTAATGTGCATAGCATGGGTGAATTATGTCACCTCCTGCTATTTCGAATACATCGCACTACAGATGTCGATGTATTAATTTTCGCATTGGTTGCTGTTTCAAAATTCCAAATTCAACATTTCAGGCCAACATTATGACTGGTCAACCGATGCAGTTTCGGAAATTTGATAGTAAACCACATCAAACTTCTTACTGTTTGGGTTTTATTGACCTTCTGCAGTCTATTTCTTTCATTGATCTTAATATGTCTGTCTGTCTCTATTAAATCAAACAAGTCTTCTCTCAGCTCATTTTCTTCCAAACTGAGGGCACATTTTTTGTTTTCCATTTCCTGTGAGCATTCTATAGAAAGTTCTATAGCATCTTACTGTGGCACATTCTCTTCAGTTACATCCTGTGTCATACGGGAACTCACTGGTCTGTCACTCCTCAACGTTGACTGCTCAGAGTTGCCACAGTTTCCTGTTCTTTCCCTTGCTGACCAGCTTCAAGTGGACATTTATACTGATCTGCTGTGGAAGACTCCAAAATATCTTCATATGGCAACTGGCCTATAGCTTCCTGTTCCACTGGTTTCTCCTTAATTTGGATGTCCATTGATCTATCCTGCTGTGGTGCTCTCTGAGTTAGATTTTCAACACTGAATCCTTCACTTTGCAAGTACTCCATAAGCTCATTTTCTGTTTCTTTAAGTTCCCCATTACTAATCCCGTTTTATACTTTTCCTCTGTCTTTTTATTTTTTGTATTGTAAAGTTTTCTAAGTCTGGACTCCTTTGCCTGTATTTCTCTTCAAATAACTTTTGTGCTGCTCTTTTTGTATTGATTAGTTTTGCTTTCTCTTTTGCATAAATATTACACCATATTAAATCTCTTTATTCCTTTTTCAGATGTCTCCTGATCTTCCTGTTTCTCCTTACTTTGTGGAGTTGTTCCATCATGCTATGCTGTAACCTGTGTTAGACATTTACACCAAATCCTTCACTTTGCAGGTATTCTATGACTTCAATTTCTTGGAATCTAACCATTGTACTACAAGGTCTCACTCAGAAACCTTTCAAACCAGCTGATTCTTGTGACACGAAATTTCTATCTTGGAAAATGATTTTGCTTGTAGCCGTGACCACTACAAAAAGGGTATCTGAGTTACAAGCATTATCTTCCAAGCCACCTTATATCATTTTTCATAAAGACAGGGTGTCTGTATGAACTATAACCCTACTTTCATGCCTGAAGTGGCTATGGAGAATAATATCAACCAGACAAATACAATTGCCAGTCTTTTTCCCAAACCATTCCAACAAAGGCGAGTACCTGTTAAATCATTTGAATGTTTATAGACCATTGCATTTCTGTTTGCGCAGGACAAAGAAACATTGAAGATCTGAACAACTATTCATATCCTTTTCATCCAATCGTTTAGGCCAGGCATTGTCAAAGATCACGTTATCAAAAAGGATTACAGATTACATCTCTACCATTTACTCATTAAAAGATATGCAGCTACCTTGCCTCCAAAAGCGCACTCGACTAGGTCTACGTCCACTTCATCTGCCTTTTCTTCAAGAACTTCTGTTGATGAAATTTATGGTGCAGCAACTTGGTACAAACCTCATACCTTTGTGTCCCATTATAAGTTAGATATCGTATCTAAAAGTAGAGCATCCTTTGTCTCTCTGGTGCTTCGGCATATCCTTCCATAAGGGCCAGCCAAGGAGTTATGTAGCTTGGGACTGTGACCCATCATTTAGGAAGAATGACATGGACAACATCAGATTTGGAAGTTATGTACTTAACATAACTTGGCATCTGTGTTGTGCAGTTTCATTTTTCCTCACATCCCACCTGTCCATCCTCCTACCAAATCTGCTTAGAGAGATCTAGAGGAATTCGGAACTCAAACATTCCAGGTTTGAGCTCCATTTTGTGGCTTTTTTCCATTATATTGATAACAGTGTCTGTATACATGTATATAAGTGAACATAAATGTCTATGATAAACTGTTTATAGAGGAGCAAACTCGATCTGAGGAGTTAGGGCAGATGTGAGGCATTATGGGAGAGGGAGGAGCTTGAGACTCTGATCATAGTCTTCAAAAGCAGCCAAATTGGATCCGGTATCAGATCCTAGGACCCTCCAGTGAGGAACACAGACGCCAAGTTATGGTAAGTAATTAAAAATACGGACCAACTCTAGTTAACTATGTCTGATACTTAAAACAATCAAAAACAAACTGATCCCAAACAAGTAGAGATGCTCAGTTTATTACAGAGAAGATAAAGCTTTGGGGAAACTCCCTTTTTCAGTATTCACATTCATTTTAAAAAATATATCATATGCCCCTTAATGAAATACATGTGACACAGCCATCCAGTAGACAATAAACAGCAATTAAATACTTTCAAACTTTTAAAATCGCATACTTGAAATAAAATATACTAAAATGTTAATACACACTCATCTTTTCATTTATACTGCTTTTGCTTCATTTATACTGCTTCTTTTTATTTATTAGAATAGGTTTTATCATAATCATACTGTTTAATCCAGGTTATCAGCCTCTAATCTGATAATCCATTTATACTCTGTCATCTCAAGTTTATTATTTAGAGCCCCACCTCTAAGGTTCTTGTGCATTATTTTCAACACTTTGAACTTAAAATCATGCAAGTCAGCCTTGTCTATAATATCCAACAGAGAAGTGCTAAGACACGAAGCGGAGACTCAAACAAGAAATGTTCAAAAGTTTTAATAACTCCACATAATACGAACATGGACACAGAAACAATTAAAACATGAACGCTTTCTCTCCATATACATGCGTTTTCGTCCTATTAATTGTCCATAATATGTTTTGCTAACGCATTTGTTAGTATGTGCCTTCTACTTTCCGATTTATGTTCTATAATGCGACTTCAGCCGCCTTGAACATTTACCTACATAAAAATATTCACATTTCGTACATGTTCCCAAATATACTATAACAGTAGTGTTACATGTTGCTTGACATCTAATTTCATATTTCCTATTAGTTATAGGATGTTCAAAATACGTTAACTCACACATTTTTACAGCAACTACAATCATAACATGGATATATGCCATATCTATTTACTATCATAGGTTCATAGGTAGGTACTAGGCTATCGGCCCAAGGGCCTACGTAAGCCTAGCCAGCAAGGTACCATAGCTTTCGCCACCCAAGAAAGTTATTTTTCTGTGCCACTGTCCAGCAGAGAGACAGAAGTGATCCCCGGGGTGTATTTCCCATTTCCCATCCACTCATCAGAATAGTTACATTAACGTTAAAGTCCTTATAGCATAACTGCCTTTTCAGACTAACACTGTCCTTATAGGTAAATCTCAGTTTATTTCCCCGGATAATTACCAGTTCCTGCAACGACATTAATATTTTCCAATTCTTTCGAATAATATTTTCTCGAACAAACAAAACGAAAAGGAGTACCAACCAGCAAACTGACGACAGCGGTCAAAAACGTACTTTTTAACGTAAAACAAGTTTATTTTAAAACCAGACACGTTTTCGTCCTCCTAAATGGAAAGACGACTTCAGAAAAAAACACAAGTAGAAAAGCCGTTTAAGACTTTTTAAAAGTTCCGCTCCAAAAGCGCTCAAAACTTTGAGCCAATCAGTTAGTCTTACTATAAAGTAAGGCTCAAAGTTTAAAGAGCCATCCACAGGCAAATCGTCCTTGAAATAGCCACGTAAATATGCACGTAATGAATAGAAATGCGCATAAATGAGTAAATAAATGGTACGATTCAAAACAAATAGAACAAGTAAAAAAGTGCTAGAATGACCACATAAATATGCACATAGTGAATAAAAATAAATAAGTGGCGCAACTCGAAACAAATAAATATCAATCAAGACATCAAGTGCGCACACAAGTATTGACAGCACTACAACCATACTTATATTAACTAGTATGACAGTAACCTGTGCCTGAGGAACCCCCCAGAAAGAAATTGTGCAAGAGGAATCATGTAGACTCTCAGGACGAGTCCCTCACTTCCGATACTGACTTCAAGGAATCGGAGGGGTCCCCTAAGTCTTCCTCTGAGGACGTTTCGTTCTCCGATATCCTGGAGATCTTGAAACAAAGAGGAGACTGGCTCTCCAAAACCCCCTCCGAGGAGGAGTCAGTATTTCTTAAGGTCTTTGGCGCTCAGCCCTCTGCCTCCTGGGTGTCTCCACCCTTCGAGCTCCTGGACCTTATTTGTTGGAGGATGTGGGAGACTCCTGACTCCATGGAGCCTGTTCCTCGACGCTCCAACAAATTTTTGTCTGCTCCCCAAGGGAAAGAATTTTTAACAAAGGGAGTCCCGGTAGATGCTATGGTGGTGGCGGCTGCCACACAGAAGGAAGTTGCTGAGTCTTCCTCTTCAGTCCATCCTCCTAACAAGGAGTCTAGGACTATGGATCGGTACGGGAAATGTACCCTGTCTTCAGCGACCTTTACCCTGCGGTCGCTGAATTATTTGTCTCATTTCACGCAGCTCCAGAGAGATCTCCTTAAGGAGTTAGGAGATACTCTATCGGGTAGCATGCCTGAGGCGGTGGCTCAGACTGTCAATGCTCAGCTCTCTACCCTCATCTCCATCGCTAACTCATCCATGTGACTGATTTCGGACGTGGCCAAGGGAGCTAGTAGGGCGGCTAGCTCAGGGGTGGCCCTCAGGAGGCAAGCCTGGCTACGCCTGTGTCACTTTGTGGAGGTCTTTAAGTCTTCCTTCACTGATGCCCCCTTTGATGGTTCCTCCTTGTTCGGGACCAAAGTGAAAGACACCCTCACCAGGTGCGAGCAAGAGGGAAAGACCTTGTCTGCTGTAGGAGTCCGTTTTTCCCCTCCCATAGACCTTATCCCAAGGCTCAGCGAGGAGGAAAGATGTGGTTCAAGAAATCACAAAGTCCCTTTCCTGCCGCACAGGGTGAGACCCGCTCCCAAGGCAGGGGAGGGGGGTCGTATTCAGGGAGACGTCGCCCCAGAGGCAGAGGGGGCCCCCCGCAATTCTGGGGACCGCGATTCCTTTCGTGGTTCCCCATACTCTCATTCCTGAGGGTGTGCCCGACTATGCTTCTCCGGAGCCAGTCGGGGGTCGAATTTCCTGGTATCCAGAAGCCTGGGTCAACATCACCCAGGACCGATGGGTATTAGAGATAATCGCCGGAGGTTACACCATCCCATTCTATTCCACACCCCCTCCCGTCAAACGGATCCAAGACGTTCCACCCAGTCAAAGGGATCAAGCAGCATCAGAGGTTTCTCAGCTGCTAGAAAAAAGGAGTCATCCAACCAGTCCCCCCAGACCAGATCGGATTAGGGACTTACTCAAGATTCTTTTTAGTGCCGAAAAGAACGGGGGGAACCTGAGACCCATTTTGGATCTCAGCCAACTCAATCATTACGTACGCAAGTCCAAATTCCGGATGGTCACGCTACAATCGATTTTCCCATTGTTGGGAAAAGAAGTATGGATGTGCTCCATTGACCTGAAGGATGCATACTACCACATCAAAATGGACAGAGCATCCACATGTCATCTACGCTTCCGGCTGGGAGCCAGGCATTTCCAGTTTCGAGCCCTGCCCTTTGGTCTCACCACAGCCCCCAGGGTGTTCACCAAGTGCATGGCAGTGGTGACGGCTCACTTGAGACGTCAAGCATTCCAGGTGTTTCCTTACCTGGACGACTGGCTCCTATCCGCCCCCACCAAGCATCTACTTCTTCAAAACAGAGATACTACCATCGATCTTTGTCACCGGTTAAGCATTACAATAAACTGGAAAAAATCTGCCTTGCTACCCTCACAGCGTGTCTTGTTTATAGGAGCAGAGTTGGACACTTTACGGTTGAGAGCATTCTTACCTATGGAGAGGATCACAGGGTTGCAACGACAGGTTCGTACGATGATGCCTCTGACACGTGTGAGGGCAAGACTAGTCCTTCAGTTACTGGGGACAATGGCGTCCACTATCATGATGGTCCCGTTAGCAAGGTTACATATGAGGATCCTACAATGGCTCCTATTCCCCCAATAGTCCTTCCAAAGACTACCTCTATCCCATCCTATCTTAATCACAGGCAAATGCAAGCAGGACCTCAGTTGGTGGCTATGCACCAACAACTTTGTCATAGGGAAACCCTTTGTTCCACCCAACCCGGTAGCTACAGTGAGCATGGACGCCTCCCGGATAGGGGGCGGGGCATTATCTCGGCAGGATGGTCCAAGGCACATGGCAGGAGCACGAGATATACTTGCACATAAATGTCCTGGAGATGAGGGCAGTGCTCCTAGCGTTGCAGGCACTTCAGGATGTCCTCCCTCTAGGGACTATTGAGCTACACTCAGACAACATGTCAGTAGTGTGGTATCTCAACAAGCAAGGAGGAACCAGATTGTACCCCCTATGCAGAGAGGCCATGAGAGTGTGGAATTGGGTGATAGATTCCCAACGGGCCTTGGTGGCAACGCACATCCTGGGGAAAACCAATGTGATTGCAGACAGGCTAAGCAGAGCGATCCTCATGCCTTACGAGTGGTCCCTGAACCGCCGGGTGGCGAACAGCATATTCAGCAAATGGGGTCAGCCTTGCTGCGATCTGTTTGCCAGTCCCCTCAATGCGAAATGCAGCAGCTACTTCTCGCTGATCCCCCCACCGGGGGAATCTCCAAGGGACGCTCTTGCGCACAATTGGCCCTCGGGTCTGCTGTATGCTCTCCCTCCGTTTCCCCTTATCTCGAGGGTGATTCAGAAAGCGCTGTCCTTGTGAAGCAGCTTGATTGTGATCGTGCCACACTGGCCTCGACAAGTATGGTTCCCCTTCCTTCAACTTTACATGGTGGGTGCTCCTTGGACTCTGGACCCTCGTCCAGACTTGATGACACATATGTTGGGACAGCTCCACTCCTCCCTGGAGACCCTCTGGCTGACCGTCTAGCTACTCCACTTCCATCCGTAGTCAGGTGTCATGATTTTTCTCCAGATGTGGTCCATATTCTTTCATCCTCTCATAAACCGTCCACTAGGAAGATCTACTCTAGCAAGTGGAAAAGGTTTTCGATATGGGCCCATTCCAAAGGTATTGACCCCTACACAGCCCCCATTGATTCTGTTTTGGAATTTCTGTCTCACTTATTCTACCAAGGGTCTGCCTCAGCCACCATCAAAGTTCAGCTGGCGGCTATTTCAAATTTTCATGTGGCTTATGAACCTAGCTTAATGGCACACAGTCTGTGTAAAGCATTCCTAAAAAAGCACTCTTCTCCTTCGTCCCCCTGTATCTCAACGTGTTATGCCCTGGGACCTCAATTTTGCTCTGCAGGCTCTCACCCTCCCACCCTTCGAGCCTGCGGCTTCCTGTGATTTAAAATTTCTTACATGGAAATCTGCCTTTTTGATAGCTATCACATCAGCTAGATGAGTCTCAGAACTCCAGGCCCTATCAATCAAGCCCCCATATTTGATATTCCATAAAGATAGAGTCTCTCATACCAAATCCGTCCTTTCTTCCCAAAGTGGCTTCCTTATCTAATATTAATCAGTCCATTGAACTGCCGGTCTTCTTCCCCAACTTCTCCAATAAGGCAGAGTACCAGTTTCATCTGTTGGATGTTCGTAGGCAACTACGCTTTTATCTACACAGGACTAAAGATTGGCGGAAGTCAGACCAGCTCTTAGTTTCATTTTCAGAGAATCACTTGGGGTCTGCGGTATTCAAGGTCACCATCTCTAGGTGGATAGCTGGATGTCCTTCAAGGATGCATCTGCAGTCCTTACAAATGGGTTGTCCTGTCGTCAGGCAGCCCTTCGGTCGGCCGGATTCCAAAGTCTGGGTCTGGCCTCGGCTGGTGTCGCACTTCACCCGACGTCATAGCTGCAGTTCTTCGGGTATAAAGGCATCAGCCGACGCCATTTTCCTCAGTCTTTCTTGCGCGTGGCCAAGCAGAAGCTGTTCGCAAGTGCCGGTCGGTCAGATCCAGAGATTACTACTACCGAATACTACTTCGAAGACTTCTAAAAAGCTAAGTACCCCGTTGGGGACTCATGTTCTTCATCTCACATTGCTGCAGTCCTTACTTATGGGTAGTCCGCTGTCCTCGGTCGGCCCGAATACCAAAGTATTAGGCTGACGTCGGTCATGGGCGCCTAGATCTGACATCAGAGCGTCAGGGTATAAAGGCGCATGACTGACGTCATATCCTCAGTCTTTTTTGCCGCATGGTCCGATGCAGAAGCAGCGTTGCAAGTGCCGTTCGGCGTTCTGAAATTTTTCGTTTTCGGAGTTTCAGACCGATACCAAGTTGGGCTAAGTACCCCGTTGGGGATTATTTTTGTTTTTTCTTGTCTCAGTTACTTACCGGATGTCAGAAAAAGTGAATAATTGTATTTCTTGTGGGAAACAGATACCGCATAGGGATTACCACTCGCTTTGTATTCCTTGTTTGGGACGAGCAGCGTAGTTGGGTGTCGGTTCTGTGCTAGGTTTAATAAGCGCACTATAAAACGGAGGTTAGATTGCGCTAGGTTGGTCTTTGGCAAGAGGTGTAATTATAATATGCCGTCGGAGGTTCCGACGCCTGCTTCTACTAAGAAGCCCAAAGACAAATCTTTAAAGCCTAGGCAGGATGATTCGTCCGTCTTGGACGCCGGACCTTTAGAAGCTACTGCTGAACTCGTGGATCCGGCTGAAGTTTCTGTTGAGTCCCAGGGGGAAACTTTGATTTTACAAGATGTGGCCTCTCAGGAGGCAGGTCAGGCTGAAGGGGCTTCTCAGGTTACTATTCTTCCTTCTATGCCTAAGGTGGTTAGGCCTTCTGTTACTGTTTCTAAGGCTCCTTCTAAGGGCAGGTCTGTTTTGCCTTCCTCAGGTGTCAGTTCTGGTTCGTCAGGGTCTGTGCCTAAAAGGCACATGCTTAAAATGGCAGAGGATTGGATTACTTTAATTAGAGGTTCTATGCCCCCTCCTGATAAGAGGCCCAGGATGGAGCCAGAGTTGGAAAGTTTGGAGCAGGCCTCAGATGATTCAGAGTCTTCTGCTGAAGACATTCAAGATTTCTCTCCTTATTCTGATTCGGATGCAGAGGATTCCACTCCTTCTGCTTCTCCTCCGGAGGATTTTTCATTTTCAGAAACTCTGCATTCCATGAGGGAGCATTTTAAGTGGGAAGGACAGGATTACTCTGATTCACGGAAGAGACTTAGGGAGTTCTTGTTTTTACCACAGCATAGACCCTTAGCTATACCTCCGGTTTTGGATGTTGTTTCCGATGTTTTCTCGGAAGCTTCCCTTAATCCAGATTCTGTGCCTCCTGCCCCAGTTAAACCGGACAGGTATTACAGGGTGCCTGAGGCTCATAAATATCTGTATAAGAGTCCTAGGGCGGACCCAGAAACTATTAGTCAGGGGCCTAAGGGTGTTAGAGCCTCTGTTGTTAAGAATCTGGTTCCTCTGGATAAGGAAGCTAGAGCTTTGGATAGATGGGGTAAGAAGGTGTATACCTCTTCTACTTTGGCAATGTGGTTTTGATGCTTTACAGGCTTCTTCTAGGGTGGCTGCCACTGGTTCAGTTATTCGTAGGCACGCCTGGCTTAAGGATCAGAATTTGTCTGAGCATGTTAAGTCTAGAATTCTGGATGCCCCTTTACAGTCTGAAGTTTTGTTTGGTCCTCCTGTGGAGTCTGTCTTAAAGAAAATGGAAGACAAGGCTAAGTCTATGCAGACTGTTAAAGATTTTTTGCAGGTACAACCTCCAAAGTTTAGTAGAAATTGGCCTACTAAGGGGTGGACGTACCCTTCTTCTGATTCTCAGTCTAGGGGTAGATCTCGGCGTGGTAGGGGCAGAGCTCAGAGTACCTTCAGGCCGAGACAATGGAGTTCGCCTGCTCAATCTGCTGGTGAGGGCAGGGGCCAGTCCTTTCGTAAACAGGCCCAATGACCTGCATTTTCAGCTGCCGGATCCTTCTTGCCTGGCAGCTCCTTTGGGAGGAAAGTTGGTTCTTTTCAAGCAAAATTGGCATTAAGTCACCCAGGACAAATGGGTATTGGACATTATAAACCGAGGTTACAAGTTCTATTTCCATACCATGCCTCCTTTCAAAGGCATGCCAGACGTCCCTCCTCAGCAACGGATAGAGGCTCACAGACAAATTTCTTTACTTCTTCAAATAGGAGCTATACAGCCAGTTCCTCTGTCAGAAGTGGGCCTAGGATTTTATTCTCGCCTGTTTCTAGTTCCAAAGAAAGGGAACACGTGGAGACCAATTTTGGATTTATCTATCCTCAACACTTACCTGGACATTCCAAAGTTCAAGATGCTGACTTTACAACAACTTTTACCTCTGTTGGGGAAAGATCACTGGATGGTTACTCTGGATCTCAAAGAGGCTTACCTTCATGTTCCTATCAGGCCCAGTTGCAGGAGGTACCTGCGTGTTCGGGCTGGAAATTTACATTATCAGTTCTCTGCATTGCCCTTTGGCTTATCTACTGCCCAGAGTGTTCACAAAGGTTCTGGCTCCAGTGATAGCCTTTTTCAGACTAAGAGGAATACAGATTTATCCTTATTTGGACGATTGCCTGATTATTGCACAAGAAAAGGAAGAACTTCTTCATCATCTACAGTATGTGATGGCAGTGTTAAGATGCCTAGGGTATTCTGTGAACGAAACAAAGTCCAGTCTAGTACCCTCTCAGGACATGTGCTTTCTGGGTGTGAGACTGAATACAGCTTCCCAGATGGCTTTTTTGACCCCGGACAAACAAAGAAGCCTTTCTCTTTATTTCCATCAAATGTCTCTACGGTCCAGGCTGACTGCAAGGACAGTCCTTCAAGCCTTGGGGTTCATGGCATCTTGTATTCTGGTGCTTCCCAATGCCAAATTGCATATGAGGAAGCTACAATGGTATCTCAAAAATGTATGGACACAGCACTGCCAAGATCTAGACACTGTCATTCAGATAATACCTTGCATTCGGAAGGAGTTTTTGTGGTGGGTGCAGGAATGTCACCTAAACAAGGGACTCTCTGTGACCCGGCCAGAGGCGACTCAGATTCTAACGACAGATGCCTCGGACAAGGCTTGGGGAGCACACCTCAATGGAAAATGGGTGCAAAACACGTGGCCTGTCAAACTCCAACATTTGCATATCAACTTGAAGGAAATGTTAGCAGTCCAGTTTGCATTGATGGCTTTCAAAGATTTACTTCACCCAGGGCAGGTGTTGATTCAAACAGACAACACTACTGTCATGTGGTACATCAACAAGCAGGGTGGAACCCATTCTTACCCTCTTTGCAGGCAAGCGATGATTCTGTGGGAAACTGCTCTCAATCTACACCTCAATCTTCAGGCAAGGTTTCTACCAGGAGCACAGAACTCCTTAGCAGATGTATTGAGCAGACAAATAGTGGATCCTCATGAGTGGAAATTGGATCCTCATGTATTTCAAAAGTTGACAGTGTTATGGGGAACTCCAGACATAGATCTGTTCGCTTCTCCACTAAATTACCAGTTGCCAAAGTTTTGCACAAAAATGTTTCATCACACAGCTTGGAAGGTGGACGCTCTATCATTCAGTTGGAACAATCTGCATGTATATGCCTTTCCACCTCTGCCTCTTCTTCCCAAGGTATTTTTGAAGGCCAGACAAGACAAGCCAACCATGATTTTGATAGCACCGGATTGGCCTCGACAACACTGGTACCCACTACTGAGGAGTTTAGTACGAGAACCTCCATGGCCTCTACCTTTGATTCCGCACCTTTTGTCACAAGAGGACAGTCACTTCCTCAATGTCAAGATTCAGTCTCTGCATCTAACAGCCTGGCATATTCTGTTTTAGACTCTGGAGGGTCTCAGCTTCCACAACAAGTTTTGAATGTTATTTTGGAGGCCAGGCGGCCTAGTACCAGAAAAGTTTACGCTGATAAATGGAGGAGATTTTTTATTTGGAGCAAAGGAAAGGACTTTGATGTCTCCAAACCTGATTTAAGTGTAGTTCTTCAATATCTTACTGAGTTATTGGACAAGGGTTTGTCTTTCTCCTCAATAAAGGTCCATGCTGCAGCCTTTTCTGCTCACTATGATTGTGACCCTCCTTTGTTCTCTCATCCTTGGTTTAAGCAATTTCTGAGAGGGGCAAAGAATATAAGACCCCCACGTAGAGCTCCTACTCCTGCTTGGGATCTCAATTTTGTGTTGGAAAAACTTACTCTACAACCTTTTGAGCCTGCAGCTACTGCCGAGTTAAAGTATTTGTCATGGAAAACTGCTTTTTTGTTGGCTATTACCTCTGCAAGAAGGGTTTCTGAATTACAGGCCCTCATGGCAGTGGAGCCTTTCCTGATTTTTCATAAGGATAGGGTATCTTTGCGTACTAATCCTTCCTTTATGCCTAAAGTGGTTTCTAGTGTGGCCTTAAATCAAACTATTCATTTGCCTACTTTTTATGCAAACCCCCAAAATAAAGGGAGAAAATTTTGCATACTTTGGATATTCACAGGCAGTTACGTTATTATTTGAGCAGAACCAAGGAGTTCAGACAGTCTCAGCAATTGTTTGTTTCTTTTGCTTTGGGTTCACAGGGTAAACCTGTTTCAAAACAAACTATTTCAAAATGGATTGGGTTTTGTATTTCTTTCTGTTATTCCCATCATGGTAAGGAGATTCCTGCTGGAATCAGGCCTCATTCCACTAGGGCTACTGCTACTTCTACGGCCTTTCTAAGGGGTAGCTACAAAGACATTTTGGAGGCAGCTACTTGGAGTTCAGTGCATACCTTTTCTAAACATTACCACCTTCCTCTTTATTCTAAGTCTAGGGCTGGATTTGCCACTGCAATTTTACAGGGCATTTTAGCGGCCCCTAATGCTTTATGATTTTTACCATCCTCCCTTTCCCGTTGCTTTGGGATTCTACCCATAAGTAAGGACTGCAGCAATGTGAGATGAAGAACATAGTACAGTTTTGTACCTACCATAAATGTAGATGTTCGAAGATCCACATTGCTGCAGTCCAATTTACCCTCCCTCCTTCCCCACTGTAGTTTGACTTGGTGCTATGCTTTAGGTGATGGTTGTTGTTGGGCATGTTTTTGGGAGGTATTCTCTTTTTGGCTGTGGCCTTTCTAGTTTGGTCTTCTGACATCTGGGGCAAGAAAAGACTGAGGATATGACGTCAGTCATGCGCCTTTATACCCTGACGCTCTGATGTCAGATCTAGGCGCCCATGACCGACGTCAGCCTAATACTTTGGTATTCGGGCCGACCGAGGACAGCGGACTACCCATAAGTAAGGACTGCAGCAATGTGGATCTTCGAACATCTACATTTATGGTAGGTACAAAACTGTACTTTTCTTGCCTCAGCCGATGTCAGAAAAAGTTAATAACTGTTTAACTTGTGGGAAACAAATACCTCATAAAGATTTCCACTCTTACTGCTTACCTTGTTTAGGCCCAGACCACGACGTAGCAGCTTGTTTAGCCTGTGCTTCTTTCAACCGACGGACGCTTAGACGTCGGTCGGAGTTTGCTGAACAGTTTTTCAGCTCAGATTTTGCGTACATAATGCCGTCGGATCCTCCGATTTCACAAGTTGTTAAGAAACGCAAAGAAAAGGACCGACACTCGCGGTTTAAGCAAACCGCGAGTGTCTCGGCTTCGGCCGAAACCGAGCAAACGGTTCTAACTTCAGCCGAATCCATGACTACTACTGAGGCCCCTTCTAACCTGGTTGAGTCGGCCTCTGAAATTCTACCTGCTACTGTGGTTTCACGAGAATTATCGGACACCATCCCTTTGGATGTTTCAACCCCTGCACGTGGTGCTGCTAGACCGCCTGCAGCCATGTCCATAAAGGCCTTTGCCAGGGCTAAAGCAGCCAAAACTTCTAAGTCTGTGCCTGTTAAGCCCCCCTCTCACAGGCCCAGCTCCAGTTCCCAAATGCTTACTCTGGCAGAGGATCTCATCTCTTTAATAAGGGGATCCCAACCTCATCCAGACAGGGCCTCTCAACCTCCTCCAGAAAAGAGATCTAGAGCAGAGCCCCCTGAGCCAGTGTCCTCAGATGATTCTTCTGATGATTCAGACATTACAGACCATCCAGAGGCTCCTTTTTCTACTTATGAAGACTCCGATGCTGAGGAATCGATTCCTTCTGCCTCTCCACCAGAGGAATTTTCCTTTGGGGAAACCTTACATGCCATGAGAGAGCAATTTCAATGGCAGGGGCAAGATTTCTCAGACTCAAGGAAAAGGCTTAGGACTTTTTTGCATTTACCACAACATAGGCCTTTAGCTATACCTCCAGTTCTTCCTGTTGTAGATGATGCATTTAATGATGCTTGCACTGCTCCTGACACTTTGTCTCCAGCCCCTGCTAAGCCCGATAGGTTCTACAGGGTCCCGGACACACATCATCATTTATACAAGGCCCCTTTTGCAGATCCCGAGACTATCTCCCAGGGGCCTAAGGCAGTAGCTTCAACCTCAGTTAAAAACCCTCTCCCCTCTGAAAGGGAATCCAGGTCCTTAGAGCTAGCTCTCTCAGCTAGGGCATTGAACTGTCAGTTTCATATGATCCAATACCAGGAGTTTATGCTTGATCAGTTAACTAAGAAACTGTCCTCTGATGATTCTTTAGATAAGAAATATGTTCTAGAGATGGTGCATAACATTCAGCAGGTTAGTAACCATTCTTTAAAATGTGGCTATGATGCACTGGAGGCTTCCTTTAGATCAGCCATGACTGGCACAGTTATAAGAAGGCATGCATGGTTGAAAGAACAGGTCTTGACGGATCATGTTAAAGCAAAACTATTAGATGCTCCTATGGATAAGGTCAGTTTATTTGGTTCTCCTGCTCAGCAGGTACTGAAGAAAATGGAAGAGAAGGCAAAATCTGTACAAACAGTGAAAGATTTCTTACAGGTTCAGCCTCCAAGGTTTAGCAGGAACTGGCCTTCCAAAAATTGGTCCTTTCCAGACTCCTCTAAAACACAGAGAGGCAGGAATAGGCGTTCGAGAGGCAGAAATCAATCCAGAGGAGGTGCCTACAGGGGACGCCAGTGGCAAGGTAACAACCAGCGAGGAACAGACACAACTACTACCACTGCAACAGGACAATCACAGTGACTTGGCTCTGGCACCGCCTACCAGGGAACAAATTGCAGCACCCTTAGGCGGAAAGTTAGCCTTATTTTCAAAAAACTGGCACTACATCACAAGAGACAAGTGGATTTTACAAACTATAGACCAAGGCTACAGGTTTCATTTCCATACTTTACCAGGAAAAAGAGGAATGCCAAACCTACCACCAAATCAAAAGACAGAAGCTCTAAAACAAATAGCTCAATTAGCAAATATGAGAGCTGTGGAAAGGGTACCATCTATGGAACAAGGAAAGGGATTTTACTCCAGACTCTTCCTGGTACCAAGAAAAGAGAAAAATTGGAGGCCTATTCTCGACCTGTCCGCTTTAAACACATTCATCATTGTTCCAAAATTCAAAATGCTGACCCTACAGCAACTTCTTCCCATGCTGGGCAAGGAGTATTGGCTGGTGACTCTAGATCTCAAGGAGGCATACCTGCACGTCCCCATACGACCAAATTGCAGAAGATACCTCAGATTTCTTGCAGGATCAGAGCATTATCAATTCTCAGCATTGCCCTTTGGCTTATCTACTGCCCAGAGTGTTCACGAAATGCCTGGCATCAGTAATCGCTCACTGCAGGCTTCAGGGAATCCAAATATATCCATACCTGGGCGACTGCCTGATACAAGCGGACAACAAAAACAAGCTAACAGAAGACTTACAAAGAGTCATTTGCTTACTGCAAGCCCTGGGATATACAGTCAATATAAAAAATCAAGACTGATACCATCCCAAAGAATAACCTTCTTAGGTGCAGAATTGGACACAGTAAAACAGATGGCATTCCTAACTGCAGAAAAACAAGAACAACTTCCTCTCTACTTCTTGGCATTAACAAAGCAGAACAAACTAACAGCAAGGAAAGTACTGCAGGCCTTGGGCTTCATGGCATCCTGCATAATCCTGGTCCCTCATGCCAGACTGCATATGAGAAAGCTACAGTGGTACCTGAAGAATTTATGGTCTCAACACAGGCACAGCCTAGAAACCGAAATACCACTAATCCCATGCCTGAAACAAGAGTTCCTATGGTGGGCTCAGGCATGCCAGTCAAACCCAGGTTTGCCCTTCCACAGCATTCAACCAAGCCAAACCATCACAACGGACGCCTCAGACCTCGGTTGGGGGCCCACATGCTGGACAAGTGCATACAAGGCTTATGGACTCCAGATCAGCTGCACCTGCACATAAATCAAAAGGAAATGCTGGCAGTAAAACTAGCAATCCAGAATTTCAGACCATTCCTCCAAGAAGGGCAGTTGATAAGGACAGACAACACCACAGTCATGTGGTACATCAACAAACAGGGAGGCACTCATTCATACCCTCTATGCCGGATGGCACTGGACCTATGGAATATGGCTCTGAGCTACAACATTCAGCTACAAGCAATTTTTGTACCGGGAAAAGAAAACATCCTAGCAGACATATTAAGCAGAACTACCTCGGATGCTCACGAATGGATGCTACACCCGGACATCTTCAAGGTCATCACAAGGAAATGGGGACTGCCACAAATAGACCTATTCACATCCCCACTCAATCACCAGCTCAAGAAATTCTGCACAAGGACGTACCACCCACTTGCTTGGAAGGTGGACTCTCCCACCTTCAGTTGGAAAGGCCTGACAGCATATGCATTCCCACCTCTTCCTTTGATGCACAAGGTGCTATTGAAAATCAGAGAGGAACGTCCAAGGATCATTCTGATAGCTCCAGACTGGCCAAGACAACATTGGTACCCATTACTGAGGAGCATGTCTCGGGGGCAAATGTGGACACTACCCCTGATTCCTTTGCTGTTAACTCAGAGCGGCTACAACACCCTGCATCCAAACCTGAAAACTCTGCAGCTGACTGCCTGGAACATTACATAAGAGCAACTAACCCAGATTTATCCCAAAGGGTTAAAGACATTATCCTTGAGGCCCGCAGACCTTCAACGAGAAGGAACTATGCAGGAAAATGGAAAAGGTTTCTCATTTGGAGTACTGAAAGGGGAAAAGATGTGTCAAAGGTAGACATTGCCAACATCCTGGAGTATTTGGCAGAGCTTTTCCATACAGGCCTGTCCTATTCCTCCATCAAGATACATGCATCAGCTATTTCTGCAGAATACAGCTTCGAACCTCCTGTCGTCTCGCATCCTCTACTCAGGCAGTTTCTGAGAGGAATTAAAAATGTAAAACCTCCTAGGAAACCACCATTACCAGCATGGGACTTGAACTTTGTGCTAGAAAAGTTGACACTCCCCCCTTTCGAACCAGCAGCAACAGCAGATCTTCAACACCTATCTTGGAAAACTGCTTTTCTGCTGGCAATTACCTCAGCAAGAAAGGTTTCTGAGCTACAGGCTTTGATGGCAGTACAACCCTTCCTAATCTTCCATCAAGATAGTGTCCATGAGAACAAATCCTACATTTATGCCTAAGGTGGTATCCAGAGTGTCTTTAAACCAAGCTATCCACCTACCTACCTTCTTCCCCAATCCACAGAACAGGGGGAAAAGACTGCTGCATACTTTGGATGTACATAGACAGTTGTGCTGCTACCTGGACAGAACCAAGAGCAATAGAAAAACTGACCAGCTTCTGGTAGCATATGCAACAGGAAGGGAAGGAAAAGCAATTTCAAAACAGACAATCTCCAAGTGGATAGGAAATTGCATCAGATTCTGTTACTCCTACCATGGAAAGCAAACTCCACAGAACATAAGGCCTCATTCTACAAGGGCTACAGCCACTACCACAGCTTTCTTAAGAGGAGTGGCTACCATGGACATTATAGAGGCTGCTACTTGGACCTCCGTGCATACATTTGCCAAGCATTATAACTTACCTTTATACTCTAGATCCCGAGAAGGGTTTGCCACTGCTGTTTTGCAAGGGATCCTAACTACACCATAATTTCTTCTTCCTCCTCCCCTAGTTTGGCTATGGTATTCTACCCATTTGTAAGGACTGCAGATGCATCCTTGAAGGACATAGTACAGTTTTGTACCTACCATAAATGTAGATGTCCGAACAGGAATGCATCTGCAGTCAGGATTACCCACCCTCCTTCCCCTCTGTGGTATTCCTAGGGTATTTGCCCATCTAATAGCTAGCTGGGGGGGGGGGATCTCTTATGGTGTATTTGTTTGTATATATGTACATACATGCTTATTTTTGGTGTTTGCCTTCTACTATTTGGAAACATTGGCATTTATCCAAAATTTAGCTATCCAAGAGGGCAACTGGCATCTGGGGCAAGAAACACTGAGGAAAATGGCGTCGGCTGATGCCTTTATACCCGAAGAACTGCAGCTATGACGTCGGGTGAAGTGCGACACCAGCCGAGGCCAGACCCAGACTTTGGAATCCGGCCGACCGAAGGGCTGCCTGACGACAGGACAACCCATTTGTAAGGACTGCAGATGCATTCCTGTTCGGACATCTACATTTATGGTAGGTACAAAACTGTACTTTGCGTCTCCTTTATTTATCAGGCAGGGGGAAAGAGCCTGCCCTTCCCAGTCAGAGCACACTCCACAAGAGCAGTTTCCACTTCCACAGCCTTTCAGGCTAGGTTATCGATGGATGATATTTGTGCAGCTGCAACATGGGCTTCTCCTCACACGTTTGTTTCCCATTACAAATTGGATGTGGTGTCCAGGGGCAGATCATCTTTTGGCTCCACAGTGCTCAGGAGTATTTTCCATTGAGCCACCCAGGATGTAGGTGCTAGGGACGCTGTCCCACAGGTGAAGAATGTAGGCGAGATAGGACTACATAACATCAGTAAGCTATGTACTCACCATAACGTTAGATGTATGTAGTCCATCTCGCCTCACATTCTTCATTACCCCCCACCGTTCCCCACGCCTGGAGGAGTTGGAGGATCACCTTGTATTTCTGATATTACAGAGTCCCTTTTGTTGGACCTCTTTGTTATGGGTGTGTGTGTGTGTTTGGGCGATGGATACTATATTTCTGTTGGCAGCAAACTAGATCTGGGAATGTGGAGCAATGTATTGTGGGATACCATCTTAGCCCAGCCAATCAAAGACTTTTGAGCTAGTAAATAGGCCGAGTCAGAGCCGACATTCGGCTCCGAACCCACAGGTGAAGAATGTGAGGCGAGATGGACTACATACATCTAACGTTATGGTGAGTACATAACTTACTGTTTTATCAACTGGACAATTCCACAAAACAAAATATCATCTAAATAGGGTCTCTATCATAAGAGCGAAAGTTCAAAAGAGCAAACACTCTTATGTTCGAAAATGCCGGACATCGAAACACTTTTTCTGGGGTCGCAGTACAGTGAGGATAGGAATATTTGCCCTTTGCTCACTGTAGTGCAACCTCGGAGTTGGAATATATATTTAGCAGGGGGTGTGGGGGGCACAACCCCCCCACAATATAACATTTGATGTTTGTGCCTTTTCGATGTTTGAGTGTTCGCTCTGTTGAACTTTCGCTCTTATGATATAGACCCATCTAAATATAGATATAGCTTACAATAGTTAAAAGGTTCTGTGGTGAAAACATATTTCACTTCCTAGCTCTTCGATACCAAATTATAAGTGGAGGCACACGCTGCCCCCTTCACTGGTCCTGTAGTTTTTCTGTAGATCTCACCTTCAAAATGAATACAGTTATTGTTTAACACTAACGCCATTAAATCTGTAATGAAGTTGATATCAGAGATGCTAAGAAAATCACAACCACAAACTTTTCTGGAAGAATTCCAGCCCCTCAAACTTAGGTTTACTGCTAAATAAATCAACTGCATCAATAGTAAGAAAGTTGAAATCTTCTGTACAAAATTCATATCACAATCACCCTAAAAAGTCCCAAGAATCCTTTAAAATGTATGAACTTTTAGAAAAAAATGTTTTTAGATGTCTATGAATATAAATAACCAAGGGATGTTTTAGACTTTTGAGCTGCTATGATAGGCCTAAATGGAGGATCCTGAATATTTTTATGGACTTTGGGAATCCCATATATAGTGGGAATACTAGAGGATGCCAAACTCAAAAAAATCCCACAGGTCTTTTAACTTAACTGCAGTTTAATTATTATATGTTGCTGACCAACTAAAACCCATCTAGACCAAAAACAGGGAAAACCTGCATATCTAAAGTGTGTGTGTGTGTGTGTGTGTGTGTGTGTGTGTGTGTGTGTGTGTGTGTAACACTCATTTGGAGAATGTGAATAGCCATTTTGCTGACACTAAAGTGCAGTGTCACATTGTATTGATGGCAGCTTAGCTTGAGTAGCATGCAGGAAAGAGTTTGGTTGGTACGGATGATTGCCCTTACTTGGTGATTGTATGACCATGGAATTTTAGGTAAGGTGGTGTGGCGGGGCTTTGCCCACCACATAAGTGCAATGTTTTTGTGATTTTAATTTGTTTCTTTTTTTTCCTGGTTATTCATGTGTGTGTGTGTGTGTGTGTGTGTGTGTGTGTAAAATGTAGTTGGGTTTGTAATTATGTGTGGGTTAGGATTTGGATTTTTTGAGTTTCACTTATGTAGTGATACACACGCAACATATGTGTGTATTTACACACACACACACATATATATATATATATATATATATATATATATATATATGTGTGTGTGTGTGTGTGTGTGTGTAAAATCTTATGTTTGGGTATATGTATGTGCATGTATAAATGTGTGTGTGCATGCATACATATATATGTAGTGTCACTCATCTATATTTAATATATATATGCATATATGTCTTTCTACATCTGTATATGTACATATTACTTAATTGTATATAAAATACATATTACTTAATGTAAGGGATCCTCAGACCAACATAGTTTTCCATGCAAATAAGCAGTATTTTGACTTTGAGTTAAAAATCATGATAGAAAATTTGCAGTAGACTGATGGGGCACAGTGTATGCATCTTAATAAACAGTGCCTCATACATAAACATACAGATATATTCATTTGTGTGCATGTGTCTGTGTGTATATGTCCATGTATGTATTATATGTCTGTGCATGTTTTATATAAAGCACTGTTTCGTAACATGCATATGTCTTGACCTGGTCGTCTGCTATAACGTATCTTTCATGTTTTTATCTCAAAGCCAAAATGGTGCTTTCTTATTTATTTATTAGTTGTTTACCCAGAGGAAGTGGACTGGGCTGGAAACCATTTTCAGTAATGAATTGGACCGCAAGGGCTTTTGTATAGGCAAATGCATATGTTTTGGGGAAACTGGAGACTTGGAGAAAACCAGTGAAGATATAGGGAAAAGATGCAGGTTCCACTCACAGCGAGAAGATGTCAGGACTGAGTCCTTGGCTATGGATGTGAGAGGCCTTGAGGGAGAGATCTTATTTCTCAGTCACTTTTCATCTCAGTGTGGTTTTATAAATGCAGTCTGAAACAGGTGTGTGGATTAAGAGAGTACAGTGTAGTGTATTGCACAAAGCAGTGGTCTCTACACCTGGAGTACTTGTCTTGTAGAATTTATGTGATTAGCATAAAATATTTGCTTAAACCTGACATGTGAACTTCTTATGGATGAACTTGAGGCTCATCAGATCACTACTGAAATATTAACTTATCGTGTGATAGCAACGTTTCTTATAGTCACTCATGTCAGTTTGATACTCTTGCTTTTAATCCTAGGAAAAGGCTGCAAAATGGAAAAATCCTGATGGACACATGGATGGACTGACAACAAATGGAGTGCTAGTAATGCATCCGAAAGGTGGATTTACGGAAGAGTCAAAGCCTGGAGTCTGGCGGGAAATTTCTGTTTGTGGAGATGTTTATACTTTAAGAGAAACTAGATCAGCTCAACAGCGAGGGAAACTTGTAAGTTAAGTGTAGTCTAATATACAGAGTTAATATGCTTTAAACTTCAGTTATCATGACAAACTGACTTCAGTGCTTCTGAGTACATGTTCTCGCAGAACGCTGTACAATCCTAAATGTGTGCATTTCCAAATAACTTTTGGGAGAGAATTGAGAAACTTCTCCACTGGTAACACATGCAGGTCTCATGAAAGTAGACCTGCTAAATCATTTTGTTCCATCTTTTAAGTAAAATATTCTAGGATTAACAAGTATAGCTTGCTTATGTATGTAATGTAGTGATATGTTTTCAGATAGCATAAGAGTTGTTTCTCAAGAAAGATTATTTGCAAATTTAAAATGATGCAGTTGGTCACCATTAAATGGATAGCAATATTTATGTTGTGTCCCATTCAATTTACTTTATTGCAGTGTAACTCTGCAATAGTAAAGCATCCACTTTATTTGTTACTGTATGTAGCTACCTGGAAAGATTACCCCAGGTTGTGTCTGGTTTACTTATATCTTCTGTGTCATTTACAACTTAAGAACTGAGTGCATTTATTTTGATATGTTAACAAGTGCATTTAGAGCTTATAGTCCAGAAAAAATTGCACCAGAAACAGTTGCTGTAAATTATGGTTTTCTATAAATTAGCATTGACTATTTCTCATTTCAGGATACATTATAGTTATATAGACTGAGCTAGGATACATTATAGTCATATAGTCTGAGCTGGGTAAGTCTGGGATAACATTGGGTAAGAGGATCAAATTTCACTTTTATATATATATATATATATATATATATATATATATATATATATATATATATATGTATATGTAAGCAGTAATATCCCCTGATGACCAGCATTATAGGGCATTAACAATCCACTCCCTGGAAGTCCGTTATTTCCCTACTTTTACCCATCCTAAGGGACATTGCTGCTCTTAACATATTTTAAAAGATGCTTTTGTTTTACATCAATTTTAGCTTTATTTGTGGTGGAATAATTCACATATTGTATTTCTAGAAATGAATGCATAATATAACCAATGAAAAAGTTTGCTTGATTCCAGGTCTGGATATATGTGTGTGTATGTGTGTTAGTTTAAAATAGTTACACAATACACCATTTAATGTTATGGTACTCATGTGACTGGAGCTATGCATTTTAATCAAATGAAACACATATTTGAACAGTAGGCCGCGGTGGTGCAGCGGTTAGCGTTGTCGCCTCACAGCAAGAAGTTCTCCGGTTCGATTCTCGGCTGGAGCGCCTTCTGTGTGGAGTCTGCTTGTCCTCCACACAGTCGAGTGACATTAAAGACATGCAGGTAGGTGCATGTGTGAATGGGTGTACCTTCGTTAAAGGATGGGTGTCGGGCTGGCACCTCGTCACCGTAAAAATCTACTGCCAGTCATAAGCGGACTGGTGTTCCACTGTGGTGACCCCTAACCAGGAAAAGCCGAAAGACATTACTAGTGGTATTCTGTAATGATGATGATGATGATAATAACTGTATTTCTCTGACTTCAGCTGTGACATAGGTGGTTACTAGGCTAGCGGCCCTAGAGCCTTTACAAGTCTAGCCATGTTAGCCTAAGTCTAGCCATGTTAATCCCAATTATCCCCATTTATTCTTTTTTTGGGTAGTTTGCAGGACAAATTTATGAACAGAGTGGGTCTGTGATCAACACCAGCTACTCCTGTCCATGAAGACCATGGGTTCCACCCTATGGGGTGAATTTTTGGTCTCCCATCCAGTTGTCTAGGTTGCATCTAAATAGGTTCAGTGAGGAGCTCTGTTTTACATGAATAGGGAGTCTATTTCAGAGAAGCAGCAGTATCTAGGAGACATATCTCACGTATCTCTTTCTCCAGTATGATCTGTAGGTTGAGATCCCTAGAGCAAGTGACTCTTGAGCCATTTGACTTGCAAATGTGCAGCATTTCCATTACGGCAGGGTTGGAGATTGCCCCATAGGCTAGGCACAATTCCCCACTCAGCATCCTATAAGATACAGAGTAAAGTGACAGGGCTTTCAGCTTGTCCACGTAGGTCATGGTTTGGAGTCCCTGTATTTTCTTAGTGAGGAAGCTGAGTTCTCTCCAGCTGCTGCAGGTGTCTGGTGAGGTACATGCAAAAGGGTGCATTGTATGCTATTAGTGGTCTGACCTTGACTTGGATGCTATGCCCTTGCTTATGATGTGTGCTATGTAGAAGGCTTTCCTTACCACTGTGAAAACTTAATGGTCAAAGTTCAGATTGCCATCAACCTTTGTTCCCAAGTCCTGCACCACTGGGTGGAACTCAAGGGGGGTGCTGTCAATATTTGTAATTTGTAGAGAATTCCATTTTGCCAAAGGGATTAAAAAAATGCATTTTTTTGCATTTAGTTTTAGACCATGGCTTTGGCACAAATCATTTGTTTGTGTTGGCCCTTCTTGTAATATGTTGACATCATTGGAGGACTCAGTGATTATTCTCAGTTTGCAATCATCAGAAAACATGGTGAGCCAAAGGCCATCTACTTTGGCCTGGATTTCTGAGAAGTGGATGCCAAACATTAAGGGGCCCAGCACAGACCGCTGTGATACTCCACTGGTGATGTGTCTACTGATGGAGGTGGAGTCACCAATTTTGACAGGGTGTGTTCTGTTGGTGAGCCAATTGGTAACCCATCTAGTAACATAAGCGTTAATCCCTATCTGGGAGAGTTTTCTCAATGATGCCAGATTGGGGAATTGCGTCGAAAACCTTGGCAAGATCGAGATTGGCTGTGTGTACTGTCTTACCTTCGTCCATGGCTTTTGTGACATTCTCAAACAAATGTCCCAGGTTTAATAAGCATGATCTACCCTTAACAAAGCCAAACTGGGTTAGGTCCAGTGTTTGGAGATCACCTATGTCCTTGTTGATAAGGTCGATGATAAATCTTTCCATGGCCTTACAGATGAGGCTGGTTAGATTTATGGGTCTGTAGTTCCCATGGTCAGTTGATGGCCCCCCTTTGTGCAGGGGGATTACTGTTGGTGTTCTCCACTCTGCAGGAACATAGCCAGTTCTCAAGCTTTGATTAAACAGACTGCCAAGTGGGTCTGGTAGATCTTGTTTTAGATTGTTTAGTAAACAGCCTGGGATATTATCTAGTTCTGTTAAGGCCATGTTTTTGACCTTAGTGAGACCAGAGATAATCTTTAAGCTTAGTAGTGAGTGTGGGTGGTGTGTGTTTGGGAGGTCTCTGTTCTTTTGTTAGGCTTTTAGTGACTACCACTGTGTATGTGGCTTTGTGTCTTGACCTTATTTTCTGTGAGAGGTGAAGCGTGTGTGCTGACAACCTGTTTGATGTCTAGTTTGTTTTTACGTGAGAGAATTGACTCCAGTTCCACAGTGTATTTGCATCACTCCTACAGGGTGTTAGTTTGCTTTACGAGTAAATGGTTGTCAGTATATATGAAGCAAATGCTACATTGCCTCAAGATGCCCAAATCAATCAACCTGGCAGGAGAAAAGATGGGAAACTGCCCATTCATTGGGGCAGGATTTTTCTGAATGTGGTATTTGGGAAGGAAGTGGACTCCAGACCTTTGACTACAATTTCCAAATGTTGAGCAACTCCAGTAAACTGAGCACAAACCCAGTGCAAACGTAAGGCTTAATACAGGCACATTTAAACCGTTTTAACACAAATACCAATGGGAAGGGCCCAAACTGAGCCGTTCTCCAGCAATCCCCAACTCAGATGGGTCCTGAGCTACACACTTCTGTCACAAGGGTCGAGGGAAGCCCTCTTAATGCAAGATGGCTGGTCTAAGAGCACAGTGATACCAAACGGTCTGGCTTCAGCAGGTCTTGAATGTAGCCTATGTGATGGAAGGCAAGGAAACACAGTTTGTAGATGGGAAGGACTAAGGGACAGTCACTTAAAGGTCAAAGTGAGAGTGTTTATTAGTATACTGCTAGATGACCTGCAGTGGTACCACCCTCTGCACAAACTGGCAGCTCTTCAAGCAGCTGTGAACAGTGAGAGGCTAGAGGAAATGTTCTCCATAGGGATTTTTTATTGAATTTTATAGCAATAATGAAAGACGGGGTAGCAAAACTGAGACCTTTTGGTTGATGTTAACTTAAAACTGATGTAAATATGATTATTGATAGAAACAGCATTGAATGCAAAGAAATCAGCTATAAAATGCAAAGCTTCTTAAGTTGTTCTTTTGAATATATACATGGAGTCCAGTATATTTTTGCAAAAATCGCACCATAATAAAAGCAACAGTTATTCTTTAACAAGACTTCCTCAGATCTAATTTGTTACCAAATTACTAATCTTTTTATATACTCATAAATGCCAGCAATATCAAAACAAGTCAGTTGGGAATAGTAGATGCTTAGTGCATAAGTGGCAAGTCAGGTGGAGGAAATCGTTATGCCATTATGCTGTGTCATAGGCGCCTCATTGTTGATAGAGGATGAAAAAATGTTATGTCTAAAGTCTTTTCACACATCATTTAGTTTTCTTACTATTATTTCATTTGATTTTTGTTTTTTTCATCCATACTATACTTACTCCGTTGCCTCATCTCTATTTACATATTTAATTAAGAAACTGTCTCTTGTGAGTCACACAAATTAAATTTTCTCCCATGCTGGTGCTCTTGTGCTTTTGAAGTCAGCTGTTTTTCTAGTTGCCTGCCCCTAATGTTAATTTGGCCACGTATCTCCTTCCCTCTCCCCTTTCATTGGCTGTTGTGAGTAAGCACAGAATTGTTATTTGGTGAAATCACTCCCCTTCAGCTAAATTTATTGGTCATCCCAGTGTATTCCATAAAGCCAGAATAGAAACTGCCCATCCCCTTCCAATGTATCTTGCTGCTTGAAAATTACTGGCTCTCCACTTAGGTGGCTAAAGTTTGTTACCCCCTCTTTCATATCTAACTGCTTAGTGCACGCTGCAACACTTACAGTATTAACCCCTTTTTTCCATCTTGTCTTTAAAATCTGCAACATCTAGTTTGAGACCACCAATTATTGGAGAACCCACATTCTACCACTCAGTAGTCATCTTGGGTATAGTGCTGCTTTTTCCCTTCTTTTGAGAGAAGGAGCATAGGGACATTATTTCCTGGAGCCTGCTGATCACCTCAGGGCCTGATAACTGCTTCATAGGTGCCAGCTTGGAATTTGTGCTTATATTTTGCGCCTGGTGAGAGAAGGAGCAGAGTGCATTGATTCCTGACTGTTTCTGTTTGGGCAGTGAGCGTCTATGCTGGACCTTTCTGATTAGTCCGTTTGCTATTCAGTGCCTCTGCTAGAAAAGGCTGCAACAAGCCTACATCATTTGGTACAAGACTGTTGATCACCAACGAGTCTGTGGCCTGCTTCTCATCTTGGGATTGGTGTAAGTGTTTTATTTATTTGTTTAGTCTACAGGCCTCAGATTTATCTCCATAAGCCGTTGAAAGTTGGCATTTCATTTTGCCAGCTTTGAGTGGGACTGTAGTGAATTTTTTTGAGTTTGAAACTGTGTCCAGTGGGTTCGGAGTGTCGTATTTCGTTCTCCGGAGGAGAGCTGTTGGAACTGAATGTCATTATTCTTTGGGGACTTATGTGTAAAGTTTTCAGATTTTCCTCAAGATATTGACAGTGTTTTATGCTGCTGTATGGGACTTGGTTAGAACGGAACAGCCTTGCTCCCCCCCCTCTCTGCAGGGCTATAAGCTGTTAAGACTGAATATCTTTACTCTTTGGGGACTTGTGGGTAAATCTCACTTTTTTTTTTGTTTTATGATATCTACAGTGTTTGATGCCAGCTATTTTGTCGAGGAAAACTTATGTTTTGTCACTTCTTGGACTTAATGCGCTAGTCATAAACAGCGCTCTTTGCACATAAGGATAGCCGTGTTTGTGTGTGTTTATATATACCCTGTATGCAGCAGAATCTGCACGCAGCCTCTCTTTTTCAAACTTGAACAGGGGAAGAGCTTAAAGCCTTCTCTTACCCCCATACCCTTCAGTTTCTCACTGTCTAACATACTCTTATCTCTTTGTTTATTCCCACTCTCTTACCTTACACCAACCAACCATGTCCCCACATCTTACACAAATCCTTCTCACCTCCTGTTTAACGATATTGTTCCTAATTCCTCTTTTCCATGCCACCTCATATACATCCTACAAACTTCCTTCCTACCCCCCCCCCACTCCACCACTCATCTCTATCTCCACCCATCCAAATCTCATTTTCATTATATATCCCCCTCAGTATTTCAACCTAATACACTCCACTGCTTTAAACTAAAACTTACATTCTGCTCTTTCAAGTGGCACTCACCCAAATCACTCACTAACCTCCCACAATCAACTAAGCCCAAACTACAAGTACTGTTCACCTCCTCTTGCTGCCGTTCTCTAGCACGATATATTCACCCCAACCCTGGTCCTAAAACTATTACCAACTCCACTTCCCCTGTCACAACCAATAGCACCAATATCACTCCTCCTACCTCATCCAACATTACTAACCAAAAATTCCTAAAAATTCTTTCTCTAAATGCCCAGAGTCTAAAAAACAAAACTGCTGTCTTCCATGCTTGGCTTTACCATACCCTGCCAGATATAGTAACAGTCTCCGAAACTTGGCTAAAACCCCAGATTTCCAACTCTGAAATCCTACCACCAGGTTTTCAGGCTCTTAGATGTGACCGCCCAAACAAAAAAGGTGGAGGATTAGCCTTAATTTACTCAAATCTACACTCCATCTCTCCTTACCAAAACCCCATTCCTCAATTCAGTAATGCATAATTAGTCGTGGGGATACTCAAACTGAATAACTTCAAAAGCATATGTCTTATAGCCCTTTATATCCCCCCGGTAACAACACTACCACCTTAGAAGACATTCTTCTATGGGTTTCAACTAATATTAAGCTTGAGACGTACATATTAGGCGATGTGAACATCGACTGGACCAAAATCAATGGCACCAATCCATGGATATCTATTAATCTTCTAAATTTCACTCAACTAACTAATAGCATCACAAGACCCAATAAAAAGAACCCCCCCAGGTTCCACTCTGGACTGGATTCTAGCCTCCCACCCAAAGAAGATCTTATGCTCAGGTACCTTACCAGACACCATAAGTGACCACTACCCTGCCTTTATCCATCGAGCAACACACTCAAAGCCACACCCTCACCAATGTATCCATACTCGCAACCTCGCTAATTTTAATCCTTCAAGTTTCTCTAACACCCTCAAATTAATAAACTGGGATAATCTAAAAACACTTTCCCTAGATAACGCTGCAGATTTTTTCAATACTAACTTCTTAGATATCTTAAATTCCCATGCCCCACCTAGAACTAAACGAATGAAGTCCAACCCTGCCCCCTGGCTATCTAAAGATACTAAAAATCTTGTACTACAAAGAGACAAGACCTGGAAACTGTATCACCAACTCCCTGAAATGCTTCTTAAATATAAGCAACTCCGTAACCTAACCAAAAAATATATCATAAGAGATAAAAAGTCTTACTACACTAAACTCCAGACCAATCACGCCAAAATCCCTAAACAGTTCTTGACCTCCATCAGCTCTCTACTAAATCCCGATACAAAAAGAAACCCTTGTCCTGATACCAGTAAACCTGACACAGAATTAGCCACCCTATTCAACTCCTTCTTTGCCAACTCCTTAGCTGAACTCACCAAGACCTTTCCCAATCACAACTCCTCCTTTCGCCTCAAACCCACATCCCCCCAACCTCCCAATCCTAACTGCCCCCCCACATTTCACCTAAAGCCCATCTCCACATCCTACATAAAAGAAACTTCTCGCTAGACTTAAGCCATGCTCCCCAGCCCCAGACAATATCCCCTCTCTCTATCTAAAGCTCACTGCTGATGGCATTGCCATCCCCGTCAGCATTCTCTTCAATAGATCCATACAGGAGTCTTATGTTCCCAAACTGTGGCATGCTGCCTTTATCCTTCCCCTCCATAAAGGAGGTAAAAATAACACTATTTCTAACTTCCGTCCAATAGCCATTCTCTCCTCAATCTCAAAAATACTTGAAAAATGCATCCACCTCTAGCTCATGCCTTACCTTACTGATAATCACCTCCTCACCCCTACACAACATGGTTTTCGTCCTGGACATAGTGCAATAACTGCTCTTCTCTCTTTCTTAGACTTAGTAAATCATGCCCGTGATCCTGGAGAAATTGTATCCACTATCCTTCTAGATCTTTCCAAAGCTTTCGACACTGTTTCCCATACCCACCTTCTAAATCATCTTTCTAATCTTAATCTCTCACAGAACACCCTATTATGGTTTAACAGCTACCTTTCTAATAGATCCCAAGCTGTGAAATGGCAAACTGGCACCTCAAACTTCCTACCCACCCCTACTGGAGTTCCCCAGGGATCCATACTCGGCCCAATGCTTTTCGATGTATTTATTAATGATTTTCATGCTGCCATTCCTACTACTAAAAGTGCAGTACGCAGACGACTCAGCATTAGTTTGTTCTGCTTCTAATCTCCCTGACCTCCTAGCAAAACCTCAATTGGCCTTTTCTACAACTGAAAACTGGATGCTTAAAAATCATCTCTCCCTAAATGCTAATAAATCAAAAATTCTTCTTTTCTCCCCCTCAAAAACCCTCCAGCTTGAACAATCTTTCAGTATCTTTAGCAATACTAACTCCACTATAGAAATTATCCCTTCTGCTAAACTACTTGGAGTTACCATAGATGAACACCTAAAATTTGACACACATGTTCAGCTAAACATTAAAAAAACTCACCAGAAACTTGGCATGCTATATAGACGCTCTCAATTCCTCTCTTCATCTACCAGACAAGCTCTTGCCACCACCTACTTACTACCTTCTCTTCTATATGGTGCTCCCCTACTTACAAACTTATCCTCTTCCATCTACTCAAAACTAGAAACATGTTACAACAAAATTGCTAAATTCGCAACTAAAGCTAATTACTCCTCCCACCACTGCACATCACTGTACCTGCTAAACTGGCTAGAACTTCCCAATCAACTCAACTTCCTTCAACTCTCTACTACCCACAGACTAATCTTCAAACCAAGTCTATGCCCTGCTTTAGCAAATATCTTATCCTTTTACACTCGCCACAGTGCCCTGAGATCTGCACACCAGAATCTCCTCTCTGTATACAATCATAAATGTCCTGCTGGTCACCTTCTACTCTCTTCTTTCCTAGACAAAAGATGGAATTCCCTCCCTTCTTCTCTTAGAATCTCTGAAAACTACGAATACTTTAAAACTCAGCTTCATTCCTACCTTACACAGCACTGGAAGTGTAACTGTATTCTCCCTACTTAACCTACTTACTCTCGTCTATGTATGCTTCCTCATACAGCTTCTCTACTTATTCATCCACCCCAGGCTGTTCTAAACACCTACCTCACTCTAAATCTAAAGACCCCTTAAACATCTGCCTCCCTCTAAGTCAAATTCAACACCAAATTATTATTAATGTTTTTCTACCTTAAATGTACACAATGTGTAAATACTGTATATAGTCGCTGATCTCATCTCCTCTTACTGAAAACAATTAATCTTTAATAACGACCTATATTAAGCTGATGCAGTTTAACTATGTCAATCATACCTTTCATGTGTGAACTCCACTTTTATTAATGTTCAACCACCTCTCTAAGAATACTCCTGACACTATAATCTATGCTCCACTAACAGTGTACTTCCCACCTATTTCTCCTCCATTTCTGCTAAACCTCAATATACAACATTCAGATTTTAACCCTCAACTAATAATTGCTTTCCCTTTAATTGTGACTCTTCTCTTGCCTCTATCACTTAATTATTGTACAAATAGTTCTCTATACAACTTTGTAAATATGTTTATGAACTGTCTTGCCATTATGCATTTGTACCTTTTCTCATTACTTTGTATTATTTCATTTTTGTTTAATTACTTGTGATGTGGAGGTTTCTCCCCAGGCCTCCACTGAAAATGGGCTCTTTGAGCCCAGTGGACATCCCCGGTAATCAAACTGGAAACAAATAAATATTTAACATTTGTTAACCGTGCAAATCCGACTTGGAACAAAGCCAATTTTCAGAGTTGGCCCAGGGAGAAACGCTCCAGACATGTGTCTTTGTAACGTGGGAGGAAACCGGAGTACCTGGAGGAAACCCACATGAATGCAGGGAGGACATGCAGACTCCACACACAAGGCACTCCAGTCAAGAATCGAACCAGAGAACCTCTTGCTGAGAGGCGACAATGCTACCGCTGCACCACTGTACCATCCGGTTTTGCCTCTGGTGAGAGAAGAAGCAAAGGAGAATTGTATCCTAGCAGGATGAAGCTGTGGTGAGACTAGCACTAATAGTGGCCAGGCATTATCCAGTCTGGTGAAATCCCCTAGTTTCATCATTCTTGACAAAGCTAAGTCTTTCTTTTCAGTAAGTACTGCTAGATTAGCAGCTCTCTAAGCTAAATTCAGAATATCTCCTAAATACTTCATCCGTAAATCATCAGGGTCTACTTATTAGTTTCCACTCAAGGGATTGGCAATGCCATGTTTAGACATCTCACATTGACATTTTCCTGTAAAAACACCCTTGAAATTTTACCAATACCTAGCTGCACACAGATTAACTAGTTTGCAGTGACGAGCACTGCCCCCAGAGTTGCAAACCAGATACTCCTGACATTGTTTTATATTTTCAATGCAACCGTCTAGTCATTCAAAAGGACATGTTGCCAAGGATATGAACTTTACGGCTATCTCTGTTACCAGTTTGTTAGATATGGGCATCCTGAGGCAATGTAGTGTATGTTTACTGACAACCAGTTAATTCACAAACAAACTGATATGGTATGAGAGAAATGTATGTATACAGTGTCACTGTAGGCAAAGCTGTCAGGTAAAAGTACTCCTAATGTCAATCAGCTTGTCAGTAGTACATACACTGCACCCATCATATGCAGCTCAAAGCAGACACATAAACTCACATATGTTGAGGTACTTAAATGTAACCTTCCTAAACTCCATAGATCTCTTAGATGAAGTGCACATAACAAATAGCCTCAGTAGCCCCAAATGCACTCTTTAGCAACAACACCCATATCAACACCTACAGCCACATCTCATGGAGCCTCTACTTCTAAGCCCATGAGGCAAGCCACCAAAGAATCCAACATTCTGGTCATTGGAGACTCCACTGTGAAACACACTGATGTCCATTTCACCAGGCTGAGTAAGGAGAAGGTCACGATCACTTGCTTATCAGGGGCCAGGATCTGCCACATTGTGCAACATTCAGGTTGCTGGGACCACAAGTACCAGCATGACTTAGTCATTGTCTATGCTGGTGTAAATGACCTGAGACATACTTCCCTAGACTATATGAAGAGAGACAAGATGGAGCTATCAGAATATGTGTCCCAGGCTGGCATGAGCCTAGCACTGAGCAACATTTTACCTTCTCCAAGGATGATGCCAAAGTTTGAAAGAAGATGAGTGACTTTAATAATTGGCTTAGCTTCTGGTGTCAATATTTGTCAGGGATGGTCTACACCTTTCTCCTCTAGACTTGGTAAGACAGTGCCAAACTGAAAGTACTTTCAACATAGCAAATCAAAACCAAGAAAATCTAAAGTTTTTACTGCTCAATGCTAAGAGTCTAAACAAGATGATCTCACCCTAGAGATTTCTGATGTCTGTGTGGTCATGGAAACATGTTTAAAGCTACAGGGAGCACACCAGCAGTGTAAGTCTGTAATCTCTTCCACATATTTAGACCAGCTACTACACAAAAAGGGACTAAAGTCTGCAGGTGTCTCAGTTTACATCAAAAAATAAATATACCTCAAGACTGGTCAAACAAGATGATGCACTTGGTTTTCTCCATGTTCAAATCACCATAGGCAAAATTACATACCCCACTTCCTTGCAAACTACACGTCCCTACTCTATGTCCCAGTAAACCCATAACATGTATGCAAATTAATTCAAACACTCACCATCCAACCTAATACCATATTCATTTAATTACCCCACTAGTAACTGGGAATCATATATGACACCAAACGTGCAGGCACAGAGATTCCTGGATTTTGTAAACACAAACTCCCTGGACCAGATTGTCAGTATGCCAACTAGGGTACAAACATACTGGATCTGGTCTTCACTAATGTGGGAGAGTGTTTCACACACCCCCTAATGTAATCTGTTCTCTGGTGAAGTCAGACCACAAAAACAGTCCCATTGGAAGTAAAAATAAAACTCAGAACCCCCAGCTAACCCTGTAATGTTCAGGAACTACTCTAAGGCTAACTTCCTACTATTAAGTGATAACCTAGTAAAATCTCAACACTGCTGCCTATATATGTAACTGTTCACAGAAACCCTATACAACCATGTTAATGGCTGCATAGAGCCAGTGTACCCACCAGGAGGAAGTACAGAACTAACTCAAAAAACAAGCCATGGTGGAATCCTCAACATCACTAGGCTATATAATGGAAGAAAATCATGGCAAAAATTAGGTGTAGCACCCAGTATGATAAACACACTCTCTCCAAAATAAACAACATCTCAGAGGGCAAATAAAGTCTACCAAAGCTGAATCTGAGGTAAATTTGGCCCACAAGGTCAAGGACAATCCACAAGGTATTCTCTAGCCATGTCCGCAACCTCAAGGCATTACACAGTTGTGAGCAGGGCTCATTGTTAATGGAGCCACCTAGACTGAGCCAGAAGATATAGCAAACCTACTGGCCAACAAATTCATCTCTGACTGTACCCTTCTCTCCTCCATAACCTCCCCTCAGGAAATACCATCAAATATAACTCTCGGTGCTCTGTCTAAGGCCAACTACATCAGTGGGCTCAGACAGTATCCGAGGATGTCTTCTAAATAGGATTGCTATGCCTCCAAACAGGTTTCTTACCTCACGAATGGGTAACAGCAACAGTCATCGCTCTGCACATAGGTAGGCCATTTACAGACCCTGGAAACTGCAGATGCACAAATCTCACTAGTCACATATGCAAAGCCATGGAAAGAATCATCATGGAAATGATCAATAATGACAAAGGAAACTTCTAGACACTGGACCCAATCCAATTTGATTTCATCAAGGACAGATCATGCTCACTCAACCTGGAGGACTTCTTTGAGAAGGTCACCAAAATAATGGATGAGGGCAAAACAGTTCACACTGCCTACCTTGACCTGGCTAAGGCATGTGACACAGTACCCCTCTCAGGCATTCTTGTCAAATGCAAGAGGTTAGGTATAAGTCCTTATGTCATCCAGTGCATAGCCAGCTGGCTCACATACAGGACTCAGGACGTTAGAATTGGGGAGTCATCATCTACAAAGAGGCCAGTCACAAGTGAAGTTCCTCAGGGTCCTGGGACTGCTCCTTTTTAACATTTACTTCTCTCAAGTCAAGGCCAATGTCAGGGGCCTCTAGCTGACTAAATTTGCAGATGATTACAAATTAGAAGCATTCATAGGATCTCCCACTAACACAAATGTTCTCCAGGAAGGGCTGACAGAAACAAATGACTGATGTCAGAGCCTTGGAATAAGACTAAATGCCAAGGAATGCATAATAGTATATTTCGGGAAGTCATTCACCTATGGTAACTATCATATTGACAACACACCCCTAACAGTTGACCCAGTAGTTAGGGACTTGGGAACACACACACAGACACTGATCAAGCCTCTGACCATCAACGTGTCTACAGTAGTGAGGAAATCATTCTGTGTTCAACTTCTAAGCAAAGGTACGGCATCTACGGTGAAGGAGGTCATTCTTCCTATTTATTTGGCATTCATTAACCTATGATTGAGTATGCCCCTTTGATATGTACCTAACCAGGTATATCCAACAATTGGAAAGTCCACAAAGATTCCTCACTAAAAGAATACAGGACGTAAGTAACATGACCTATGCAGACTGCCTCAAGGCCTTATCCCTGTATTCTGTCTCCTACAGGCTGACTGCCATACAAGGCCTTGCCAGACCCCGTCCCGGTGGACCTCCTCCATATCCACAAAACAAACAGCATCAGAATTACCCATTCTAAAGACTTAAACCTTACCTGTGATGTAAATAGGAACTGCTGGAGATACAGGTATGTATCTCAGAGATTATCCCTTCTCTGGAACAGGTTCCCATCCATGTGAAGCAGAGCTCCTCTGTAACCCAGTTGAAGTGTAACTTGGACAGCTGGATGCGGAACAGGAAATTCATCCCTGGTTTGGCACCTATATCTTTAATAGATGACAGGCAGCCTGTAAGCAGTTCTTCTCTCAGGCCCCTGCTTTTAAATGATTCATCTCCCAATCCCCAGCTTACACTTATCAAGGGTACCAGAACTTGTCAGAGATTTGGGATGCGTGGTTAGGCTTAAAAAGACCCTTGTGACTGTTAGCCTAGTACACACCTATGAACCTAGTGTTTTAGGAAGTTTTGCAGTAGTAAAATGCACATATAGATGGTTAAACTACAACATGTATATATTGCCTGAAATTTTGCTTAGGGACTCTATCACCGCCTACTCCCCTTGTAGTTAAATGTGTAAACTAAGATTGTACGACTTCAGTGAACAGTGATTAATGTATGTTGCTGAATAAATAATGATGTAATGTTGTCAATCTCGCCTTTATTCTCACTGGTGGGGTCAGATCCGTCCTGGCCATTACATAAGCTCAAGGTCCTCAGCTAAGCTCATGGGCATTTTCCCTACCCATAATGCAACTCCCTACTACGTCAGATCTCATTTGCTATGCAGTGAACAGGTTCCAAAAGCTTGCTCTGGACTAAGTGCTTTCAAATTTTATTTATCTTTCTTAATTTTGTATTACCTTTGCTTTTAGTTTGATAGTTACTCTTTTTTCTGCTGCCTTTTTGTAGCTTAGATAGCGTAAGATAGCATGAGTGTTCCCTACCCTTGTTATGCCCACAAGCTTAGCTGAGGACCTCAAGCTTATGTAATCAGATCCAGCCCTATTAGTGAGAATAAAGGATGAGGTGGACAACACACATGGAATGTTATGGTGAGTCCATAACTTCTTTATCTGATGTTGTTAATTTTCATTCATTCATGACAGATAGGCCTTGGTTCCATCCTGGGAACCGACTTGGCCGTTATAACAAGCTTGTGGCAGCCAAAAAACTCTTCAGCTAAGATTGCCCAAAGTGCCCCTCTCCTCATCTCCTCAGACCTCGTTTGCCATGTAGAGTTTCAAGACATGTCAGGCCAGCTCTCCAGCTAAGTGATTTTTTTTTTCAATAATATTTCTTCAACATTTGGGATTTTTCTCTCCGAATTCTTTCTTTATCAAGTCGTTTACTTTTAGATATAGCTCCCCTCTGCATGCGAGAGTCTTTTCCCTGCCTTCTTACTGTTTTTGGTATTTTTTCTTACAATTCTACACCACCTAGCCTGGAATTCCATAACGACAGATTCTTGGGTGCAGGCCCCTCCCTTACCTCAGTGGTTGTTTCTCATACCATTGTTGGTATTCCCTCCTTTCCCTACCTTTTTACCCTTTGAGTATACTTTAATTACCATGGTTGGTAACTTTAAAAAACAAAAAAAAAAAAAAAAGAAAGAAATTAACATCTCCTTTTCCTTGTGTGTGTGTGTGTGTGTGTGTGTGTGTGTGTGTGTGTGTGTGTGTGTGTGTGTGTGTGTGTGTGTGTGTGTGTGTGTTGTACAGCTAATTGTGACGGGATTTTTATCTTGCTGTTTTCCACTATATATATTGTGGATTGTAGACTACTGGACTTTCTAATATGGCAGATGTGAAAGGCACAACAGGTTTCAAACAGTGTGATAAATGTGACAGGAAGATGCCTAACTCCGATGGGCATCTTTCCTGGGTCTATTGCCTAGGAGTACCCCACTTAAAAGTTCAACCTCTGTGCGAGCTCTGTAAGGGCTTTAGTGCTCGCACCTTAGCTGAGCACAAGAATAAGTTGATGTTAAAGGCTCTTCTAAAAAAAAAACCCCTTTCTCAGAGGCTTTATCTGAGGCAGAGGTCTCAACCCCTCCTAAAAAAGAATCGAAGAAGAGAATCCAGTTAGTACCATCTTCTTCTCATTCTCTGGAAACTAAATTGATTAAGGCCCAGGTTCATATGGAACTGAAACCAAAACAGGCAAAATTGACTTCTGCACAGGAGCCTAAATCCACAGTGCCATCCTCGTCCACTGAACCAATAATGACTTCCACAACTACGGTACTGACCACTTCCACAGTGCCACAGACCCTCTTGGCACCAAAAGTAGTCTCACCTCCAATACAGGTCACTACCCCCCCTCCAGCACAACCTTCTGGTCTTCCGACCATGGTGCCGAAGGTCAAGACTCTAGCTCGCACCCAATATTCCCCGTCTATCAATCCATTTCTTGGACAACAATTAAGCCCATTTCTTGATCTGCCTGAATATTCATTGGGGATATCAACCCGCTTTACCAGCAGCCTTTTAGAGCTCGATGTAGTGAGACTCGTGGGTCAGCTCCTGACGGCTAGAGGAATCCCAACTCCATCTAAATCCTCCCTTCCACCTGGAGCCGAGGAATTTTCTCCACAGACTCCAATGTATATTCCTCCTTCAACCTCCCCACAGGTATTGGCACCCTCGATGCCTATCCCAGTGCCAGCTCCTTCCACTGATAGATCTTACCATGGTTCCAGAGCCTACCCTGTGGTCCACGACTCAATTGGAGTCCCGTGACTAGTCTGTCGGCACCGTGACCCCTAGTAGAGCACCCATTTTTTCTACAGTGCCGTCTACAGTTCTGGTTGCTCTGACAGCTCCAAGTCCTCTCCTGGCTCCTTCCCTGGGGGTGGGTTCATCAAAGTGGGGTGTGACCCCGGTTCAGAGGTTATCTGTCTCTGTTCCGAGCTCCCATCCCTCTTTGGATGGGCCTGCCTTCCAGGTTATGGAGAGGGCACTCACCTCAGTAGGTTCACAGCTGGTTCGTTCGCCGGAATGCCACATATACATGTCCTCTGGTCCGCAGCTGACACAGTCCACTATGCTGGGACATCTGGCATGGGAACCTCAAGATACCCTACTGCAGGGCACCCTCTCTTCAGATGCTCCCCGAAGAGTCACCTCGTAAGAGAATCATGCAAAAGGAAGCACGTGGATTCCCTTGAGGAATCCCTTACCGAAAATACAGATTACAATGAGGGTGAAGGGTCTCCACAGTCTCCCCTCAGGATGTCTCCTTTGGAGACATACTAGAAATCTTAAAGCAGCGGGGTGACTGGAAGCCCACCAGCCCTTCCTCTGAGGAATCTGTATTTTTGCAGGCTTTTCGTGCTCAACCCTCTACTTCCTGGGTGACCCCGCCTGTAGATGAATTAGTCCAGCTCATCATGCAGCACACCTGGAAGAGTCCTAGACAGTATGATGGTGGCAGCGGCCACTAGAAAGGAACTCGCTGAGGAGAGTCCTGTTGCCCATCTTCCAAACAGGGAGTCTCAGACGATGGACAGACTAGGGAAGTGGGTGTATGCTTCATCGACCTTTGCCATACGGTCATTGAATTACCTGGCACACTTTACCCGTCTCCAGAGGGAACTGATCACGGAACTCTCGGGAACCTTAGCAGGAGCTGTGTCTGATGAGGTACATGACAAAGTTGCCTCAGAGCTTCCCACCCTGAAATCCATATCTAATTCGCCCATGCGGTTGATTTCTCATAGTACCGAAGAGGCGACCAGAGCAGCAAGTACATGCGTTGTCATGAGACGTCACGCCTGCATGCACTTGTGTGACTTTGTGAACCCTTTAAGTCTTCCTTCATCAACGCTCCCATTGACGCTTCTGTCTTTTCAACCCAAAGGTTAAAGATATGTTAGCCAGGTGTGAAAAAGATGCAAGACCCTTGTCTGCTGTGGGCATACATTTTTCCACTACCCAACGGTCCTACTGTAGGTATCAGAGGAGTGGAAAGATGTGGTTCAGAAAATCTCAAGGGCCTTTCCGTGACACATGTGGCAAGTCCCCCCCCGGCAGAGGTGGGAACTCATCAGGAAGATGCCCTCCATGAGGCAGAGGGCATCGGCTTAACCGGGGATCCAGAGATTCTTTCTCTGGACAGCCCTACCAGCGCTCCTGAAGAGCGGCCCAATTGCTTGTCTCTGGAAACAGTCGTGGGATGATTTTCTCTGCAAAACCTAGCCTGGAATTCCATAACAACAGATTCTTGGATGCAGATGATAATTACCAGAGGTCATCACATCCCTTTCGATCTTTACTCAAGGCCACAAAGGTGAATCCCGACAATCCACCCAGTCAACGAGATGCAGCAGCACAGGAAATTCAAAAGCTGCTTCTAAAAAGAGTCATCCAAACAGTCCCGCCAAACCAGATAGAATCTGGATTTTACTCAAGGTTCTTTTTAGTGCCAAAAAGACAGGAGACTGGAGGTTAATTTTGGACCTCAGCATCCTAAACAAGATGTTCTTCATGTTTCACTGTTCCAGTCATTACATTTGGGTAATCTGCTGGCAGGTTGCCCTCAGTCAGCCTGATTAACAAACTCTTGGGTCCTGTGTCGGTTGCTGTCCTCTTCCATGACATCAGGGGTATAAAACATGCAGCCGACACCATTACATCAGTCTTTCTTGCCACTTGGTGCCCAAAGCAGAAGCAGTTTGCAAGTGCCGGTCGGCCGACACCTGAAATTTTCGTTTTTGAGTTTCAGAACCAAAGTCTTCATCTAAAAGCTAAGTACCCTGTTGGGGAAACTTTTTCTTGCTCCTTACCGATGTCAGTAAAAGTTAATAATTGCATTACTTGTGGGAAGCAAATACCTCATAAGGATTTTCATTTGTACTGTATTCCTTGCCTAGGCCCTGGCCACAATGTGACTTGCTGTCCATTTTGTGCTAAATTTAATCAGGGCACTATTAAACATCGGTATATTTTTGTTAGTAAAAATGTTGGCTCACGATTTAATTATCCAGAAATGTCGTCAGTTAGCAATCTGACAACCGGAATATCTAAAAAACGCAAAGAAAAAGACAGAGACAGACCATCGAGGTCCAAAACTGACGACGCTTCTCCTAAGCAGTTTGCCAGTACTCAGTGAGGCGCTTTCGCAGCCCCTGATACCCACTACTTCTGATTCGCAGACCTCTACTGAGACTCATTCGGAGTCCGGTATGCCGTGAGATGCTTCAGTTATGGAACCCACGGATGTCTCTACCTTAGATGGGTTCAGAGTCGCTGTGCAGGCACAGGCTTCTGAGGGTGTTTTCAGGCCTACAGATTTGTATATTAGACCAACGTCATCTTCAAAACTAAGGCCAAAATCTAAATCTGCGTCTAAAAAACCAATGCCTGGGCCACATGTGCAGGCCCCTATGCCTAAAAAAAAATGATCAAAATGGTTGAAGATTTAATTACTCTGATCAGGGGTAGCCAACCCCCTCCTTCTAAGAGGCCTAGGCAAGACATTAATTATGAATCTTCTGAACAGGATTCTATTTCTTCTGACTCTTCCAATGAACAGGATTTGTTTATACCTACTTATGAGGATTCTGATGCAGAAGATTCCATTCCTTCTGCTTCTCCCCCTGAGGATTTTTCCTTTGGGGAAACATTACATACCTTAAGGGAACATTTCCACTGGGAAAGTCAGGATTTCTCTAAATCTAAAAAGAGACTTAGGGATTTTCTTCTTCTTCCTCAGCACCGGCCTTTGGCTATACCTCCTGTTCTAGACATTGTTGATGATGTTTTTTCAGAATCTAGTATGCCTCCTGATTCTGTACCTCCGGCTCCTTGTAAGCCAGACAGATACTACAGGGTTCCTGACTCCCACAAATTCCTTTTCAAAAATCCTATTGCTGATCCTGAAACCATTTCTCAGGGTCCCAAGAGCATTAAGGCCTCTACTGCTAAAAATCCAACACCTTCTGATAAGAGATTCCAGGGCAGTGGATAGATGGGGTAAGAAGGTTTACACTTCTGCAACCTTGGCAATCAGGGCTTTAAACTGTCAATTTCATATGCTTAAATATCAACAGCATATCATGGGACTACTTAAACAGAAAATGATGTTAATTTCTGACTGTGTGGAAAATAAAGATTTACAGGATTTATTACATTCAGCTGAACAAGTTGGAAGACATACTTTGCAATGTGGTTTTGATTCTTTGGAGGCCTCTTGCAGGGCTGCTGTAACTGGGTCTGTGTTAAGAAGGCATGATTGGCTCAAAGAGCAAACTCTGCCTGATCATGTTAAAGCAAAATTGTTGGATGCTCCTTTACAACAGGACCGTTTGGTAATAAGGCTGAAGAAGTTTTAAAAAAGATGGAAGATAAAGCTAAATCTATGCAAACTGTTAAATATTTCTTACAAGTGCAACCTCCAAGATTTAGTAGGCACTGGCCTGCAAAGAACTGGTCCTTTCCAGTCCCTTCGAGAGCCACTCAAGTCAAACCCAGACATTCCAAAGGCTCCAGGTTTCAGTCACAAGGGACTTTTAGAGCAAAACAATGGGGTGCCTCCACCTCCAAATCTGGAAGCAACAAGGCTCCTCCCTATGGTAAACAGTCGCAATGACTTCCCTCTATATTCACCAAGCAATTTACCTTTAGCCGTCCATTTGGGGGGGAAAACTGGCACTTCCTGCACGAAACTGGCAACTTATAACCCAGGACAAATGGGTTTTAAATATAGTATCCCAGGGATACAGATTTCATTTCCACACGTTGCCAGTCTCAAACGGATGGCCAGACCTGCCCCCAAATCAGTGGGCAGAGGCCCAGAAACAAGTTCTGTCTCTCATGAACATGGAGGCTATTCAGCCAGTACCAGAAGAGCAAAAAGGCCAAGGTTTCTATTCAAGAATTTTCCTGGTGCCCAGAAAAGACAAATCATGGCGTCCAATTCTGGACTTATCTACTCTAAACACATTTCTGGACATTCCAAAATTCAAGATGCTGACTGTTCAACAGTTACTTCCTATACTAGGCAAAGATGCCTGGTTGGTAACTCTAGACTTAAAAGAGACTTACCTGCATATCCCAATCAGGGAATCTTGCAGAAGATACCTCCGCTTAAAAGCAGGCTACTTGCATTACCAGTTCTCTGCACTGCTTTTTGGCTTATCTACGGCGCCCAGGGTCTTCACAAAATGCCTGGCTCCAGTAATTGCATTTTGCAGGCAAAGAAAAATTCAAATATATCCATACCTGGACGATTGTCTAATTCAGGCAGAAGACAAGGACATTCTTCTAAAGCATCTGGCATTTGTAAAAAGGGTTCTAATTTGCCTAGGGTGCACCATAAACAAAAAGAAGTCACAACTGGTACCCTCTCAAATAATTACATTCCTGGGTGCAAGCTTGAATACAACTGCCCAGGTGACTTACCTTACGCCAGAAAAGCAAATTCAATTGATGACTTAATTCAAACAGGTGGCCACAAAAACTCTGCTATCTGCAAGACAAAGTCTGAAAGCCTTGGGGTTCATGGCCTCCTGCATTCTTCTAATTTCATATGCAAGACTACATATGAGGAAACTTCAGTGGTACTTAAAAAGTTTATGGAGTCAACATTGTCACAGCCTGCAAACAATGATTCCTATCATACCTTGCCTGCAACTAGAGTTCCTGTGGTGGGCAGAGGCCTGCCACCAAAACAAGGGACTGCCATTCACTCCACCCCCCTGCCACCCAAACCCTAACTATAGACGCATCAGACTATGCTTGGAGGGCTCATCTGGCAGGGAAGTGCATTCAGAGCAAATAGAGCCCAAGTCAAATGCACCTTCATATCAATCAGAAAGAGATGCTAGCTGTACAGAATGCACTGACAGCCTTCAAGGACTACCTTCATCCAGGACAATTAATGATAAAGACAGACAACACCACAGTTATGTGGTACATAAACAAGCAGAGGGGTACACATTCCTACCCCCTTTGCAGACTAGCCATGGCATTGTGGAACACGGCCTTGACCTACCAAATACAACTACAAGCTCATTTCCTGCCAGGAAAGCTGAATACTCTGGAAGATGAACTAAGCAGTAATCTCATGGACCCACACGAATGGAAACTGGAACCACGAATTTTCAACATGTTGAAACGCAAATGGGGGAGTCCAGACATAGATCATTTTGCCTTACCCCAGAACTATCAGTTGGACAAATTCTGCACAAGAATTCACTACAAAAAAGCTTGGAAAGTGGATACTCTATCATTCAGCTGGAAAAACCTATCAGTCTATGTTTTCCCCCTCTGCCTCTGCTCTCAAAAGTTCTACTAAAAGTCAGACAGAACAAACCAAAAATGATTCTGATTGCACCAGACTGGCCTCACCAACACTGGTACCCACTCCTGCGCAATGTGTCGCACCTTCCACCGTGGCACCTACCTCAGACACCTTACCTACTGTCTCAGCAGAACAACCAAATTCTGCACACTCAGCTCCAAACTTTAAATCTTGCAGCATGGCTAATCATCTAAATTCACCCTTGGCATCCCTCAGCAAACCTGTGATGGAAGTCATTTTGGAGGCGAGAAGGCCTAGTACTAGAAAATCTTATGCTGACAAATGGAAAAGATTCTGTGCCTGGAATCAATCACAAGGAATAAGCACAGTAATGCTCAATATTCCTCAGATTTTACAATTCTTAACTGAGATGCTCCACAAGGGCCTATCTTTTTCTTCCATAAAAACCCATGCCTCTGCCATTTCAGCTCATTACAACACAGATCCTCCCCTCTTCTCTCATCCTCTGCTAAAGCAGTACCTCAGAGGGGCCAAAAACTTAAGACCTCCCAAGAGAACTCCAACCCCTGCATGGGACCTCATTTTTGTATTGGAAAAAATCACCCTCCCTCCTTTTGAGCCAGCTGCTACTGCAGACCTAAAATTTCTCTCCTGGAAAACAGCTTTCCTTCTAGCAGTCACTTCAGCTGGATGGATTTCTGAATTACAGGCTCTTATGGCAGTGGAGCCTTTCATTATTTTTCATCTGGACAGGGTGTCTCTCAGGACCAATCCATCTTTCATGCCTAAGGTGGTATCCAGTGTGGCTCTTAATCAGACCATTCATCTGTCAAATTTTTCCCAACCCACAGAACAAGGGTGAGCGGATTCTGCAATCATTGGATGTACACACACAACTTAGATTTTACTTAAACAGGACAAAATCTCTACGAAAATCTGAACTACTACTAGTGTCATTTGCTGCAGTGGCTGAGCGAAAGGCTATTTCAAAGCAGACTATTTCCAAATGGATAAGCTATTGTATTTGTTTCTGCTATATGCACCATGGTAAAACTATCCCCCAAGGGATCAGATCTCATTCCACCAGGGCTGCATCTACTTCTGCAGCCTTTCTCAGAGGTGTTCCTACCAAAGACATTCTAGAAGCTGCTACCTGGAGCTCAGTTCATACGTTCACCAAACATTACCATTTACCTTTCTTCTCCAAATCCACAGCTGGCTTTGCCACTGCTGTTCTGTAGGGCCTTATAGCTGGTCCTAATGCTGTATAAATCCATCCTCCCAACCATAGCTTTGGGAATCTACCCAAATGTAATGACTGCAACAGTGAAACACTAAGAACATAGTACAGTTGTGTACACTTACCATAAATGTAGATGGTCAAGTGTATTCACTGTTGTAGTTCTGGTTACCCACCCTCCAGCCCCCTACTTTTTCTCTTACTATACCTCTACTTTCTTTTACTATGCTTAAAAGCCTTTTTGGGTGTATTTGCTTTTGTTTGGAGGTATATTTATTGTGATTTAAAATTAATTTCATATATATATATATATATATATATATATATATATATATATATATATATATATATATATATATATTTTGCTCCACATTTGTGGGGCACCTGCCATCTGGGGCAAGAAAAACTAATGGCGTTGGCTGCATGTTTTATACCCCTGATGACCTGACGTCATGGAAGAAGGGACAGCAACTGACGCAGGACCCAAGACTTTGTTAATCAGGCCGACTGAGGGCAACCTGCCAGCAGATTACCCAAATGTAATGACTGCAACAGTGAATACACTCGAACATCTACATTTATGGTAAGTGTACACAACTGTACTTTCATCAGACTGACAAAATTCCGGATGGTCACGGTTCAATCTATCCTCCCGTTTCTGGAGAAAGACAACTGGATGTGCTTGATAGATCTCCTGGATGCGTATTATCATATAAAAATGGACGAACGCTCCAGGAGATTTCTCTGCTTCTGGAAGGGAGCCAATCACTACCAGTTTTGAGCACTGCCCTTTGGTCTTTCCACAGCCCCCAGAGTGTTCACCAAATGTATGGCAGTGGTAACAGCTCACTTGAGACTGCAGGGATTTCAGGTATTTTCATATCTGGCCAGTTGGCTCCTTACCACCCCTACCAAGCATCTACTGCTTCTTGCCTTGCAGTACACTCTAAAACTAGCAAGATCCTTAGGGATCTCAATAAACGGAGAAAAGTCAAAACTGGTTCCTATTCATAGTCTAAAGTTCATAGGAGCGACATTCAGCACACAGTCTTGCCTGGTCTCCCTTCCACTTCACAGGCTCCAAAGACTAAGATCTCAACTCCAAGTGATACTCTGTCAGGGCAAAGTTCCAGCTCGTGCACTCCTTCAACTACTAGGATCAATGGCAGCAACGATTGCTATAGTTCTCTAGCAAGACTACACATGAGACTACTACAATGGCTCCTGGCATCACAGTGGTCCATTTTAACACACCGTATGTCTTTTCCGATCCACACAACAAACCACTGCAAAAAATACTTGAATTGGTGGGTGAAGCCAGAAAAGAAATTATGGAGTTTCCCCTTCTCACCCTCTCAGCCCAAGGCCATAGTGACCACGGACGCATCCCTGATGGGGTAGGGTATTTTCAGGGAAAGACCATCCAAGACACTTGGTCCCCCATGGAGCCCAACTTGCAAACCAATGCCTTAGAACTGAAGGTGGTGCTTCTGGTGTTGCAAGCATTCCAATTTGGCCTCCCATCAGGGACAATTGCCATCCAGTCAGACAACATGTCGGTTGTCTGGTATATCAACAAATAGGAAGGAACCAAATCCTACCCTTTGTGTTGAGAAGCCATGAGAGTTTGGCAATGGGCAATATCTTCTAACCACTTTCTGATAGCAATGGACATTCCCAGGGATTCCAGCATGATTGCGGACAAACTGAGCAGATGCATTCTCCTGCCTCACGAGTGGTCCCTCAATTCTGTCATAGCGGTGGAGATTTTCAATTGCTGGAGTCAGCCTTGCTGTGATCTATTCACATCTCCCACCAACCACAAATGCAGCAGCTACTTTGCCCTAATCCCCCCTCAGGGGCAGTCCCCGAGGGATGCTCTAGTACACAGTTGCCCCCCCCCCCCCCCGGGACTACTTTATGCCTTTCCTCTGATCCCACAATTTCTAAAGAAAGCTCTTTGGTTGAGAAGCAAAGTAATCCTCATTGCACCCTATTGCCCCCAACAAGTCTGGTTCCGTTTCCTTTGGCCTCACCTGGTTCACCGACCTTGGACTCCGGATCCAACTCTGGGATTACGGTCACATCCACAAGGGTTGATCCTTCCAAACCTGGGATTACTGTCACATCCACAAGGGTTGATCCATCCAAACCTATCGAGCCTCAAGCTGACAGCTTGGTTCCTCCACTTCCAGTAATTGCCAGGCAAAATAATCTATCTTCCCCTGTACAAAAGATTCTTCTGGCTTCCCATAAACCATCCACCAGGAAAATTTATCTTCGCAAATGGAACAGATTCATGTCTTGGTCTTGAGAAAAAGGAATTAGACCCCTTTTCAACTTCGATTAGTTCGGTTTTGGAGTGTTTATCAAATCTACTCCATTCAGGGCTTCAGCTACTATTCGCGTCCACTTAGCAGCTTTCTCAAACTTTCACAATGGTTTCCAAGATTCCTCTTTAATATCTCACCGCTTCTGTAAAATGTTCTTGATGAGAGTCAAACATATTAAACCGCCCTTCAAAGAGCCGATTGAACCTTGGAATTTGACCCTGGTCCTACATGCTTTGATTAGTCCTCCCTTTGAGCCTGCTGCCACTTGCGATATGAAATTTTCGTCTTGGAAAACTTTTTTCTTGGTAACAATTACCTCAGCAAGAAGAATATCAGTATTACAGGCTTTGTGTGTAAAACACCCTTACATAGTTTTCCACAAAGCGAGAGTGTCACTTCGGACTAACCCGTCCTTTCTACCCAAAGTTGTTTTGGAATTGAGTATTAATCAATCCATTGACCTGCCAGTTTTCTTCCCAAATTTTTCTAATAAAGGAGAATATTGTTTGTGCTTACTGGATATACATAGACAATTATGCTTCTACTTGGATAAGACTAAATCACTACAAAAATCTGACCAATTATTCTTGTCCTTTTCAGGACCCAAATTGGGAAAACCTGTTACTAAAGTAACTTTGGCAAAATGGCTGAGAGACTGTGTTGCTTTTGCCTACCAACAAAACCAAATGCGTCTAACAACTAAAATCAAAGTGCATTCGACCAGATCAGTTGCTACTTCAGTCACTTTTTATTTCAGAGCTTCCATGGATGACATTTGTACAGCAGCCAAATAGGCTATTTCTCATACCTTTACCACTCATTGCAAATTGGACTTGATCTCCAGGGGGAGAGCATCCTTTGGCTCAGTGGTGCTCAGGAATATCCTTCCATAGGGCCTCCCAGGAAATAAAGTAGCTAGGTACTCTGTCCCACCCATCATGAATGAATGAAGATTAACAACATCAGATAAAGAAGTTCTGTTCTTACCATAACGTTCCATCTGTGTTGTTGATCTTCATTCATTCATGACATCCCACCCTCCTACCCCCTCCGAAAGACTCCTGGAGGTTCGGATTTGGTCCTAGCTCCATGATACGGCATTTGCTGAGACAAAGCCTCCACTTTCCTTTCTTATGGGCAAACTCGATCTGAGGAGATGAGGAGAGGGGCACTATGGGTAATATTAGCTTGAGACTCCAGAATAACCACAGCCAGAACTCATTTTTTGTCAACTTTACTATATACCTCACTCATCCTTACCAACCTGTCCAGATCAGACCTAAGCAAGCTAGATACCTGCTATAATAAGATAGCTAAATTTGCCACTAGCTGTCCTCCTAGAACCCATCACTGTAAGGCCCTAAGACAACTATGTTGGTTAGAGCTACCCCACCAACTCATTCTCACACAACTCTACCGCCCACCAAATGTATTATAAACCTGATAAAACACCAGGTCTACAAGGCCTCCTCAATCCCCATATAAGTACCCATCCACTAAGATCCACTAATAAAGATCTAATTGAAGTAACCAGGAGTAAAAATCGCTGAGGTGACTCTCTCTACTCCTACTACATTCCTGAACTGTGGAATGCCTTTCCACTTGAAATTAGAACTATTAACTAGCTTAAAAATTTTCAAGCATCACATTAAAGCCCACCTCACCAATTCCTGGTCTTGTACATGCACTGGACATGGGTACCTCAAACCATGGAACTAGCTGATTTTAAAATTTTAATTGCATATGTAATGAGAATTGAATTTAAATCATACGACTACCTTATGTTTTTTTTTCTTTCTCACTGTTGATACCTATCAGAGTTTGCTTTGCTACCTGTATATAGGACTAAGTATCATAATTCCGCGGTGGTGGTGCTGCGGTAGCGCTGTCGCCTCACAGTAAGACGCTGTCCGGTTCGACTCTCAGCTGGAGCATCTTCTGCAATGAGACATGCGTGAATGGGCGTACCTTCGTTGAAGGTTGTGCGTTAGGGCTGGCAACTCAGCACGTAAAAATCAACTGCCAATCATTAGCGGACCGGAGTTCCACTGTGGCAACCCCTAACCAGGAAAAGCCGAAAGACACAGCAAGACAACATTGTATACAATGTCACTACCTGCTACTACTGTAAGAACCGTCTTCTAGAAGCATTGTTATACAAGATTATTGGTCTTGTCTCCCACTTGACCAATTTATTCTATTCTAGTCTTTTTACCATTATGAATGTCTGTTAATATTTATTTTTTTATTGTATTATACAATTTTCCTTCTACTAACAAAATAGTTTACTAACAATGGAGCTTTTCTCCCTGGGCCTCCAGTGAAAAAGGGTTTTATGCCCAGTCGGACTCTCCCGGTAAACAAATGTAAAATAAAATAATAAATTTTGGCTGACACAAGCTTGTTATAAAGGCCGAGTCGGTTCCGAAGACAAAACCAAGACCCATCCGTCATGAATGAATGAAGATCAACAACACAGATGAAACATTATGGTAAGAACATAACTTCTTTTTTTCTTTACTGCAAGATACTGCGACCCTAGTGTTGTGGGGAGTAGCTCACTAGCATAAAGTGCCGTTTTTATTTTACTTAAATAGAACTTAGATTGTATGTACTGTTCGGTAAATGGATTTTCAAATATTTGGTAGTTTGTGTTGGATTTGATTATAACGTATTTTTTTTTTAATTTTGGTTAAGTCTTTCTGTAGGTAGATGTCGGTACATAGTTAACATATGCTTGACCTACTGTCACAGCCACAGGCAGATGGAATCTTAGGTCAGCATTTTGTCTGGAAAATGTCGCCTTAGTCTTATTAAGCTGCCCTCACAACTTCAGTACTTCATTAATCCGAGAACCTGGTGTGTGTCTGCTGCTTTGTGACATAGGAAGCAAGAGTGCAAGCTGCTAAACTGCAGAGGTTGCTGTAACTTTTCTAGCCTTTGCAGCCTACCTCTCAACTGTCCAGATTTTCACCTTGTATTTTTGATCTCTCCCTCACAAAGTTTGTGGTTTTCTGTCAAATCATTGAGGATTGAATTCACTAAATAATGACAGACATTCAAGTTACAGATGTCATTTCTTTAAGGGAATACATAGTAACACAAAACCTTGTATTCTAGCAGCTTTATGTTGTTGTTTGTCTTTTCGGCTTTTCCCAGTTAGGGGTTGCCATAGTGAACCGTCCGGTCCGCTAATGATTGGCAGTAGATTTTTATGGTGCTGAGTTGCCAGCCCGAAGCCCAACCTTCAGCGAAGGCACACCCATTCACACATGTCTTTCGAACGCCACTCGACCACGGAGAGGACATGTAGACTCCACACAGAAGGTAATCCAGCCGAGAATCGAACAGGAGGACCCTCTTGCTGTGAGGTAATAACTCTACCACTGCACCTTCTAGCAGCTTTATAAGTGCAGTATTTAAAATTTGTCCCTATTTTTTGAGCCTTTATTCCCCATTGTTGTTGGCTTTGTCCAGATTTCTTGTGCCTGAATGTTGGCAGGTATAATTGTAGGACATGTTTGTAGTCATGCTGTGTGTAGAGGAACAAGATGTCTGCGATCCTGCCTTTTATTTTGCAGAAGAAGTTGACATCTGATTTTCATCAGCATCCTTGATTGCTTTAGTCGGAGTTTGTTACTCAGATATCAACATTCATTATGTTATTGTGATATAAAGAATAAAATGATTTGGTGTTCAGATGTTTTGATCTTGTTGAGGCAGGAGGGCAGAACACTGACAAATTTTTCTTGGCAGTTTTGAACTTAAAAAAAAAAAAACAAAAACAAAGTGGCAGTGCTAATTAATTACCTTTGCCATTACAAAATCATACGTGATCACGGATAACATTCACTTTATGTAACAGAAGGCTGTGATTGTAAATTAATATTGCTAAAGCAGCTGCTTTTTATTATTAAAATGCATGTTATAGGTTTAACATTGACGCATTTGCACCTCATGCAGAGAAGAGTATGATTTGTCTTACAAAAATGCTCTACAAGTTAGTGATTGTTGTTGACCAGAGGCTAGGATGTGATAGTGATTTAACGATGGTATCTTAAGCCAGGGAAAAAAAAACAGCCGTTTGAAATTCCCAGTAGTGTTTTGTACTTATCATTGATTCGTATAAATCTTAAACTCCTCTGGTGTTTTTCAGTAGCTTGTATTCATGTTTTGTATTTTTTTGTATTGGTACCAAATACTGTGTACTTATTTCAGAAGGACATAATGGAGGCAAGTTTGAGCAATGTTTCCTCCGGCGCTGCTGCACTTTTCTTCAGTACACATTTTGCCTTTAGAGTCCATCTCAAGGAATGTAAGTAGTTGGCTAACCTATTATTTGTTTCAGCCATACTTTTCATCTCTACCATTTGCTTACGGCGTGGTTTTGCTCTCAGGTTTACACTAGCACTGATGCTCTTAATAAAGTTAGAACTGCTTGTAGACAAATATTTAAATCTGTGCAAAGACTCGTTTCACTAATTTTGTAGGTAAGGTTAGAATTTTCAAACATGTTAATGTTTTAAACGGAAAAGGATCTTGTTCTCCGTGTTCCTTCTGCTTTGATTTCGTAAGACCAGTGGTATTCTGATGTCAGGTGTCAGTAGGTTGAGAGGTATGTTTCCAGCTAGAGAGATCAGTAAGATAGCTGCAGAGGTTGCAGTGATACCTGAAATCTTTGCATTGGACTTAAGCAACCACTCCAGGGTCCATTACCACAACTACTGTTCATATGAGAGCATAGGTTTGTATGGAGGAGTGGTCTTCACTGCTGTGCAAGCAGTGATATAAAACTGCACAATAATCACTTATTTGATCCATTTTAAGTTAAAAAATGTAATAACCCTTCTGCTGCACAAATCATTTACTGTGGTTGCGAAATTAGTAGCTGGTGCAAGCAGCTGAAGAGCACAAGCTGTGCGGCCATGTATCTGTATTTTATAAATGCTACTTATTCTTCTTTCTGAAGCCTTTGTCTCAGAAAGGCTTTTGCAAAATAAAAAAATGAACCAGTTATTTGTTTTTTGCTCTGTAGAAATGGATTCCGAGATAAAAGGAGTTATAATGCATTATCGGTGGACATGTATCATAGATTGTTACTAGGCTAAAGACCCTGGGGGGGGGGGGGGAGCTTTTGTAAGCCTAGCCAAGTTTTCCTGCAAAAGAATAATGATGTCCTGTATCTGAATAGGACATTGAGAGTCAGCAAGTTACCTCTGTGCATAAGGGACATGGTTGCCAGTCCCGATATAAATTTCCTTTTACCCATCTGCTGGTCTAGGTTGTGCTTAAACTGGGTAATAGACGAACTCTGCTTCACGCGGATTGGAAGCCTGTTCCATAGGAGATGCAGTCTCTAGGACACACATCTGTCTCTCCAGCGTATTCTGTTTAAGTCGCAGACAAAATTCAGGTCCCTAGACATTATATTTTTGGTACTGTTTGACTTACGAATGTGTAGGAGATATGCAAGTATGGGATTTGTGGATGCCTTGCAAGCCAGACATAGATCACCCCTCAGCAATCAGCAGGAGGTAGAGTAGAGGGAGAGGGCATTAAGGCACTCTGCATAAAGCAGGTTTGGTATGCCTTGTATTCTTTTTGTAAGGAACCTCTGAGGTCACTGATTGCTGCATATGCCTGATCAGGTACATACCAAAGGGAGCTTTGTAATCAATGACTGGTCTGATAAGGGTGAAGTACAGTGGGATAATGGCCTCTTTGGACCTAGATGCTGTGTCTTTACATGTAAGTTGCACAATATAAAAGGATTTCCTCACCACTGTGGCCACGTGTTGGTTGAAGGTAAGCCTGCTATGTGCGTTTCCAGATCCCTGACCACTGAGGCAACTGTTAGGGGCATATTATTAACATGGTAATTAACCAGGATGATTGATTTCCAAAAGGGTACAATTATGCATTTCTTAGCATTAAGTTTAAGACCATGGATTTAGCACCATTTGCTAGTCAGAGATGGACCATGTCAAAAGAATGCTAGTGTCTGTAGGGGGGGTCAGTGATAAGTCCCGGCTTGCAATCATTTGTAAACTGAGCCCTAAATCTTCAACATTTGCTTGCATTTCAGAGAAATAAATGCCAAAAAGGAGCAGACCCAGTACAGAGCCCTGGGAGACTCCTCTAGTGACTGGCCTCTTGATGGAGGTGGCCTCACTTATTTTAACCTCCTGGATTCTATCAGTGAGCCAGCTGGCTATCCGGTGGGTGATAAAAGGGTTTATACCTAAGTTAATATGCTTGTCTATAATGCCTGAGTGGGATATGGTATCAAAAGCCTTGGCCTGGTCGAGCTAAACTGTGTGCACAATCTTACCTTCATCCAATGCTTTGGTGATCCTGTCAAGAAAGTCTACCAGATTTAATAGGCATGTCCTTCCTTTAACAAAGCCAAACTGTGATGGGTCCAGCATTTGCAGGTTAGCTGCGTCCTCATTTATCATGTGTATGATGATTCTTTCCATGGGGATGGCCGCAGTAGTGCAGCGGTTAGCTTTGCCACCTCACAGCAAGAGGTTCTCTGGTTCTATCCTGAGCTGGGGTGCCTTCTGTGTGGAGTCTGCATGTCCTCCTTGTGGTTGTGTGGATTTCCTCTGGGAACTCTGGTTTCCTCCCACATCCCAAAGACATACTGTAGGTGGATTGGACACTCTAAATTGGCCCTAGGTGTGAGTGCGTGCGTGTGTGTGCCTTCTGTGGAAGGTTGGGCGCCGAGCCGGCAACTTTACAGTGAAAAACTCCACTGCCAATCATGAGCGGACAGGTGATCCGCTGTGGCGACCCCTAACCGGGAAAAGCTGAAACAAGAAGATGATGATTCTTTCCATGACCTTACATATGAGGCTGGTAAGACTTATGGGCCTGTAGTTACTCAGATCAGTGACTAGACCTAATTTTTGCAGGAGAATGACTGTAGCCATCTTCCATTCCTTGGGCATAAAATCTGACTTAAGGCTCCAGTTAAAAAGTGATTCAAGTGGACCAGAGAGGTCATGTTTCATGGATATTTCTTACCAAAAGCATTCTTAAAGAAATTATAGATTTATGCCTTCTGGAATTGAGACCTCAGTTAACATCAGACCCAAGGACTGAACCACTTCAGAAGGTAATGCATTCACATTCTGTCAGTTTTTGAGTTCTGCTAAATGTGTGGTCACTATGACATCGGTTTCTACTCTCTGGGTTCCTGTAACCCACTACTGAGAACTCCTCTTTTCTTCACTTGTGGATGTCACTGGAGCTTTGACAGTGTTGGTTGTGTTTTACTGATCCCTTTTGTTCTGCAAGTTTCATTTGTACAGCTGTGAACTGTATTGAATTTGCAAAAAATTAAAGTGCTTCTCTACCTTTTAGTAGCAGTTATGTTGCATTACCTGCCATGATTATCCTTGCCATTATTGTCAGCACCTGGGTTCCTATTAGAACCACGACCGCTTGAAATTTCGAATGGCATATAGTCAACACCATATGAGCGAAATTTCAAACATTCGAAAGTTAAACGTAATGGCGCCGTTCGGTGCAGAATGGGAGAATTTCCCTTTTCTGCACTGAAGTGCGATCTCGGAGTTGGTATATTTAAGTAGGGGGGTGTGGGGGGCACAGGGGGGGCTTACCCATCTGCCTGCACTGTTAAGGTAAGGTTTTTTGTTTGTTTTATTATATATTCAAACTTTTAAACTTCGATCATATGTTGTCGAACATATGTGATTCGAAGTTTAGAAAGTTTCAATATATAATATAGACCCTCAGCACCTACCTGCTTTTCCGTGGGACTTGTATGCTGTCATTGATGTCTGTCAGCAGCAGCTATGTCTGGTGGGGTTTGGTGTTCTGTAAAGTAGTTTTTAAGTTCTTGTGGAGACGACTTCAGATTTCATTTTATCAGCTTTGATAAAGTGTGTGCATTGGGTCACAACCCTTTTTGCAGACCACAGTTTTTACTTTGATATTTGCTTGGCAGGTGGCAAAATGTGTTTGTTTTACAGATCTGTAGGCAAATAAAGAGAAAAAAGAATTGGCCATTTTTATGCCAGAATACCTCTCATTCAAGATGATTTTTGTAAGGGTTGCCAACAATAAATGGTCCTCAACATGACCTTCTGATACCAAAGCCGCACACAGTTGAGTTATGTACTGGAGAATGTGTGCACCCTCAAGGGCTACACTTTTTTGTCCAATTAACTAAGATGTACATCACTCTTCACTGGATATCACGTCTGGACCCCATGTTGCATGTGCGCTTTGCTGTGTAACAAACACAGTAGTCCACTGGCTTGACTGCGGTCCACATATGTGGTGTGAATTTAGAAATCTGATGTCAATTTTCATTTCGCCCTCACTGATGGGTTTGGATGCAATCCCTCAGATCCAGCTTGTTTGCTATACAAGCTTGTGGCAATCTTGAACTCTCGAACTTCACCCTTACCCAGAATGCACCATACCTCATTATCTCAGATCTCGTTTGCCACTTCCAGCTATAAGACGTGGTTTACTAATCTCTTGAGTGATTAGTTGATAATTAGTTTAATTTTTTCTTACTGTCATTGTTGTTCTAATTTTTCTTCTAGTTCACTTTAGTCTCTCTTTATAATTGAAATTTAATCTTTTTCACCCTTACCATTTTTCTCTGGCATTCTAATTACTATTGTTAGTAATCTTGTCCATCTGCGTACATCGTAGCCTTAAATATCGTTGATGGTATTTCTCTCCCCTCTACAGATTCTTTCCTCCTTTAACAAAAAAAAAAAAGATTTCTTCTTGTTCTTGTGCCTTTTTAATATATATGGTTTGTGTTTATTGTAGTTTAAAATTGTGAATGACAAAGGGAAAAGCCCTGCAGGATTTAAAAAATGTCAAAAATGTGGACAGAAGATTCTACTCTCGGATTCACACACCATGTGTGTGTTTTCTGCCTAGGCCCTCATCACCTTCAAGAGCGCAGCGTGATCTGTCATGCTTTGAACCCCAGAGCATTGGCAGATTGCAGAAGTAAATTAATACTAAATGGACTTCTACCCTCATCACGTGATGAAGTCATATCTGGACAAAGTAAAGAGAAAGAGAGAAAAAAGTTAAAAATGTAGCTCTTACCTCTCCCAGCTCCTCTTCTGCTTTATCTAAATAAGAAAAATAATCTGTAAAAAAAAGGCCGTCCTCACATCCTACAGTTAGTTCAGACCCTATGATGAAGAAACTTAAATTCTCAGATCCAGCTGTTGTATCAGCTTCTTCAGATCCGAAGTTTTCGAAAAAGCAGGATTCATCAGATCTGAAGACCTCGGATCTTACCTCTACCTTACCCAGAACAAGGTATTCTCCTAATGTGGTTCATTTTTCATCGAGGATGCCATCCCCCTTTTTGGAAACATCTAAGTTCCCATCTGCTCTGTCTTTCCGTTCGTCCAGAAGCCTAACTGAAGAAAAAGTATAGAGGCTAGTGAGGAAGTTGCTCTCAGTGCAGAGCCAGTCTGTCCCTTTTTCAGCTTATATGCCATCGGGTCAGGGTGCCCTAGTGTCAGAAACCCCTCCTCTGTCAGTTCCTCCTCTGACTCCAGCCCAGGTCTCAGAGTCATTGGATCTGAGTCATCTGGCTCTGTCTGCTTCAGATACGAGGATTTAACTATCCCTGGATCTGAGACTTGCTCTGAGCTCTTTGATCCAGTCATATCCAGAGAATTCTTGGACACATTTCTCTCCCGTCAGGTCTGAGATACTTTATTCAACTCCAGGAACTTCGGAGACTTGACGATGGCCATTTCATGTCCGATTTCAACCTCTGGGTGGGGAGAGACTGTGGATCAGAGGCTTATTTTTTCACATCTGAGTCTTCACACCTTTCCAGGACAGTCTGATTTTAGGGTGCTGGAGAGAGAGAGCTTTGTCTGTACCTCAGAAAATGCCTTCCCCTTCAAGTCCTACATCTTCTGCTCCCCCATCTCTGCGCCATGAGACGAAATGAACCTCTCTACATGGACAGCCATTATGAAAACTAAAAACTTCATACAAGGGTGTTCCCACCTCTTCTGATATCTCCTCAGGGTTTCCCACCAAGGAAGTCTCTAAGAAGAGGTCGTGCAAGAGAAAGCATATCGATTTTCCTGAATCAGTCACTGAGGACACAGATTTTGATGAGGCTGAGGGGTCACCATCTGAAGGCATCTCATTTGGAGACATTCTGGAGATTTTGAAACAGAGAGGTGACTGGAAGTCCAGCAACCCTTTGTCAAAGGAATGTGTGTTACTGGAGGCTTTTGGTACCTGCCTATCTGCGTCCTGGGTGGTCCCGCCTGTTGAGCAACTGGAATTAGTCTTGCAGCAGGTCTGGAAAGAACCTGATACCATTGAGCCCATTTCAAAGAAACCAGACAAGATCATGTCCCCACCAGAAACCAAGCCCTTTTGGTCCAAAGGTCCACTGGTTGATGCCATGGTTGTGGTGGCAGCTGCCAAAAAGTAACTCGCTGATGAGAGTACCTATGTCCATCCCCACGACAAGGAGTCATGAGCAATGGACAGGTTCGGGAAGCATGTTTATGCTTCAGTGAACTTTGCCTTAAGATCATTGAACTATTTGGCACACTTTACTACGCTTCAGAAGGATCTATCAAGGAGGTTTCAGGTACCCTTGCAGGATCTGTGTCTGAAGATGTGAAAGATTCCATCACTTCTCAGCTGGCAACCCTACAATCTGTATCCAATTCCTCTTTGAGGCTTATTTCCAACATGGCAGAAGGACCCTCAAGAACATTTGGTTCAGGTGTAGCCATTAGGAGACACGCCTGCATACATATGTGCTATTTTGAGGAGCCCTTTAAGTCTACATTCATTAATTCTTCCTTTGATGGATCCTCTCTTTTTGGCCTCAAAGTAAGAGAAACACTACCCAGGTATGAGAAGGATGGGAAGACCCTTTCTGACATGGGCATACGTTTTTCCACCCCCCCCCCAACCCCCCAAAGATCCTTTTCGAGAAATCATCAGGGGGGTGGAAATATGTGGTTCAGAAAATCATAAGCATATTTCCAGAACACATGTGGAGGTTCTTCCCCTAGAGGCAGAAAGGGGAGTTCAAATGATAGATGCCGCCCTTATGGCAGAGGAGGCCTGCAACATCAGGGTTCCAGAGAACCTTTCTTTGGAGGCCCAATTGTCCCCCTCTGGAGGCAGTCAGGGGTCGCTTATCCCTGCACCAGAGAGCCTGGCTAGAAATAACAAATGACAGTTGGGTGCAGAGGATCATATCCAGAAAATATATAATTCCATTTTCCCATCTTCCCTTAAATTCCAAAAAGCTCCCCAGTGTTCCACCCAGTCATAGGGAACAAGCAGCAATTCAGATGCAAAAGCTATTAATCGAAAGAATCATCCATGAGGTTCCCCTCAGACCAGAAAGGATCCAGATTACTCAAGATTCCTTTTGGTGCTAAAAAAGACGGGACTGGAGACCAGTTTTGGATCTTAGCAACCTGAATAACTTTGTTCAGAGTTCAGGATGGTCACAATTCAGTCAATACTTCCTTTTTTGGAAAAAGATGATTGGATATGTTCGCTAGATCTCCAGGACACGTACTATCATATAAAGATAAACAGACGATCCAGAAGATTTTTATGCTTCCAACTAGGAGCCATTCATTACCAGTTTAGAACGTTTCCCTTTGGTCTCACCACAGTCCCCACGGTATTCATGATATGTATGGCAGTGGTAGCAGCTCACCTCAGACTGCACGAATTCCGCATATTTCCTTATTTGGACAACTGGCTCATCTCCACCACAACCAGGCATCAACTCATTATGACAAGAGAAAAGGTAATTCAAACTTGTGCCTCTCTAGGAATAACCATAAATTTCAAAAAGTCTTAGCTTCAACCAACTCAGTCCATAGAATTCATCGGAGTACTACTAGGCACAAGGTCCAGAGTGGCCTCTCTGTCTTTCTCCAGGATTCAAACCTTAAGATCGCAGTACAACAGTTCCAGCTTGCCTAGTTCTGAGTGCTGGAATTAATGGCGGCTATTCCCCTTCTACCTCTGGCGAGGTTTCACATGAGAATTCTTATGTTGGCATCTTATTGGTTCATTCTTCAGTTGCCCATATCTGATCCAATAAGAATCACCAGCTCATGCAAGAAAGATTTGATGTGGTGGATGCAGTCAGACCAACTTCTTCAAGGCCGGTTATTTGTTCCTACTCAACCCAAGGACATAGTGACCTCGGATACTTTCCAGACAGGGTGGGGGATCATTTTCTGGGAAAGATAGTCCAAGACACATGGTCCCCCGATGAGGCCAATTTACATATCAGCATTCTAGAATTGAGAGCAGTGCTTTTAGCGTTGCAAATGTTTCAGGAAGCTCTTCCATCAGGGGCAGTTGCAATACACACAGACAATATGTCAGTGGTTTGGTACATCAACAAACAAGTCATACCCTCTGTCGAGAAGCACTAATGGTTTGGCAATGGGAGATCTTTTCCAACTGCTTTCATTTAGCAATGCACATCGTGGGGAAATCCAACATGCTTGCAGACAGACTGAGCAGATGCAGTCTATTGTCTCACGTAGTGGAAGAGATTTTCCACACTTGGGGCCAGCTTTGCTGCGATCTTTTTGACTCTACCCAAAATAACAAGTGCAGCAGCTACTTTCCCGTAATTCCCCCACAGGGGGAGTCACTGAGGGATGCTCTTATTCATGATTGCCCCCCCCCCCGTGTACTGTATGCATACCCCCCCCCACTTCCACTAATACCAAAGTTCCTACAGAAAGCTGCCAGGTTGAAGACCATGGTGATTCTCATTGCCCCTTTTGGCCTTGACAAATTTGGTTCCCCTTCATTTGGCCTCATCTGATCCATCAACCCTGGATTTTGGACCCAGCTCTGGACCTGCTGTCTCAACTGACAGAAACTACTCATCCAGACCTTCTGAACCTCAAGCTTACAGCTTGGCATCTTCATTTCCAGTAGTAGCCTGACAACCTACAGTGGATATAAAAAGTGTACACACCCCTGTTAAAATACCAGGTTTTTATGATATAAAAAATGAGGCCACAGTAAATAATTTCAGAGCTTTTCCCATCTTTAATGTGATCTATAACCTTCTACAATTCAATTGAAAACAAATCTGTTAGGGGAAAATATAAAAAATAAAAAATGTACAATAAGCTGGTTGCATACTTTGTTGAAGCACCTTTTCATTTAATTACAGCATTCAGTCTTCTTGGGTACACACCTGCCATCTATTAAAGAAACTCTGATTAACCCCAAATAGTTTAGCTGTCCCAGTAGGATTTTCCTGACATTTACTCAGTTGCCTGCTATAGCAAAAGCCATGGTTCGCAGAGTGCTTACAAAGCATCAGAGGGATCTCATTGTTGAAAGGTATCAGGAGAAGGGTACAAAACAATTTCTACAACATTGCATATACCATGGAACACAGTGAAAATAGTCATCAAAAAGTGGAGAAAATGTGGGACAACAGTGACATTACAAAGAACTGGACGTACCTCTAAAAATTGATGAAAAGACCCAACGAAAACTGTTCAGGGAGGCTGCCAAGAGACCTATAGCAACACTGAAGGAGCTGCAGGAATTTCTGTCAAGTACTGGTTGTGTACTACATGTGACAACAATCTCCCTTATTCTCCAAATGTCTGGACTATGGGGTAGGATTGCAAGATGGAAGCCTTTTCTTACACAGAAAAACATCTAGCCCCAGCTAAAATTTGCAAAACAATAAATCAAGTCTCCCAAAAGCATGTGGGAAAATGTGTTATGGTCTGATGAGACCAGTGTTTAACTTTTTGGCCACAATTTTAAAAGCTACGTTTGGCGCAAAAACAACACTTTTCATCACCAAAAGAACACCATCCCCATGGTGAAGCACGGTGGTGGCAGTATCATGCTTTGGGGTTGCTTTTCTTCAGTTGGAACTGGGGCTTTAGTCAAGATGAACAGTTCCAAGTACCAGTCACTTTTGGCCCAAAACCTTTAGGCATCTGCTAGAAAGCTGATGAAGATGGATTTCCCCTTTCAACACAATGACCCCAAGCATACAACCAAATCAACAAAAGAATGGCTTCACCAGAAGAAAATTAAAGATGTTAAGTTGTCTATCTCGCCTTCATTCTTGCTGGTTGGGTTCGGAGCCGATCCTCGGCTCTGACTCGGCCATCTTCAAAAGCTGGAGAGCTGCTTACTGGCTGAAGGCCACCCCCTATCCCATGATGCTTGGCGCTAGATACCCAGATCTTGTTTTCCGCTTCTGCTGCAAGGTTGTTCTACTGGCTCAGGTCGTATGAAACTTATTATTACAGTTTTTATTTTTCGGTCATAAAAACTGTTAGTTTAGTGTAGAATTCCATTTTTAGTTATAACTATTGTTAGTGTTTTCTATCTGAACTCCTTCCCTTTTTCAGAAACTCATTTTAATTAGAGAGTCCCCCCCCTTTTTTTCTAGCCCTTTCCTTACCTCAAAAGGTTTCTGTTTAAGTTAGAGGATAACCAGTTCATAGTGTTGTTTATAGTGTTTATTAGCTAGTTTAGTTTCACTTCTGGTAGTAGTAGTTGTTGTGTTTGTGGTATTTTAACCTTAACTTCTATGTCTGGGTTTTTTCCTTGGTTTCTATTCAGGATGTCCAAGGATCCCAAGCCGTCCGGATTCAAGAAGTGTGACTCATGCTGTCAGAAGATGTCTCTGACAGTTGGGCACACTTTTTGTGTTTATTGTCTGGCCGCCGTGCACCTGCAGGACTTTTGCTCGATTTGCCACGCATTTAGTCCAAGAGTCCTGCAGGAGCGCAAAAACAAGTTGATCCTGAGGGGTTTACTTAAGCCCCAAGATTCACCAGCTAATTCTCAGCCAGTGAAATCTTCTAAGACACCTAAACCTTCGGCTCCCAGTTAGGAGCCGTCGCTAGGTGAAACGGTACCACCTATCTCGGTTCTGGCTGGAACTGAGGTTTGTCCCTCCCAGTCGGCCCCGACATGTTCCTCGGAGCCATCTGGGAGTAGAAAAAGATCTAGGTCTCCTTCTCCGAAGTCGATACGTTCGGCTCCGAGATCACCTTTGCTCCAATTGGAGTATAGTCACCACTCATCCCACTCTTCTTGGTCCTCGAGACTTTCAGACCATGACATGGAAAGAGTGGTCAGTAGACTGTTAAAATTGCAGACCCTAGAAAAAATATTATCCAGCCCCCCTCATCAGGGGTCGGCTCCGCCCACATCTACAGATATTCCTCCTCCGACTCCTTTGAGCTTGGAGCCGGAGTTCATTGGGGTTCGAGTTGTGGAACCGTCGGCTCTGATACCATGTCTTTCGTTTCCGTTGTCGGCTCCGATCCCTTCCATGGTACCGTCCCTGGAGGGATCTGGGTGCCAAGACTCCCTCTTCAGCTCCGAGGGGGCGAGTGGCATCAGACCCTTGTCCGACCCCGTTTTCCCCCTCGGGGCTTCGGCTCAGGTGAGCTTGGCTCCCACATCAGCCTCGGAGCCGTCCCTCTCAGTGCGGGGAGGGATTCCGATTTCTTCGGAACTGGAGCTCTCTCTGCGTCCGGGCAGGGACGCCTTCGAGGTGATGAGGAGTGTGCTGGCCCCAGAGTCAGCCCCACAATCGACCCCATCGACTCCTCCCCCTATGGTGCTTGCGTCAGTCTCTGCCCTTCTTCCAGACCCCAAGCGTGGGGATCCAGAGCTCCAGGACACCCCTTTGGGTGTATCATCCTCTTCCGAGGCCTCCCCTGATCATTCAGAGGAGCCACCTCGCAAGAGAAAATGCAAGAGGAAGCATGTTGACTCCACTGAGTCTTTCAACTCAGATACCGACTTGGAGGATTCGGAAGGGTCCCCTAGATACCCTCTAAAGATGTCTCCTTTTCAGACATCCTTGAGATGCTTATGCAGAGGGGGAACTGGACTACCCTAGCCCCTTCTGAGGATGAGTCGGTATTCCTGGATGCGTTTGGCTCCCGACCCTCCACCTCCTTGGGTGTCTCCACCCTTCAACCCACAGATGTCTGTCATGGCTCGAAGGGCATGGTCGGCTCCAGATTCTGTGGAACCAACCCCTAGGAGACCTGCTAAATTAATAACAGCTCCAGAGGGCAAACAATTTTTGACTAAGGGCGTCCCCATCAATGCCATGGTGGTTGCAGCGGCCACTTAAAAGGAGTTAGCCAAAACTTCATCTGTTCATCCTGCTAATAAAGAGTCTAGGACGATGGACAGATACGGGAAGCGGATGTTCGCTTCAGCGACCTTCTCCATGAGGTCCCTGAATTATCTGTGCCACTTCACCCATCTTCAGAGGGATCTCCTTAAAGAGCTTGGAGATACCCTCCAAGATCCATCAGCTAAGGGGGCCCAGGCTAAGATGGCTTCCCAGCTGGTGAGACTAAATTCAGTGGTGAACTCCTCCATGAGGCTCATATCTTATGCCGCCGATGGTGCGAGTAGAGCTGCAGACGCAGGTGTTGCCCTGAGGAGGCACGCTTGGATGCAGCTATGTAACTTTGCGGAACCGTTCAGAGCATCTTTCACCAATCCCCCCTTTGATGGATCCACTCTTTTTGGATCACAGGTGAAAGATATCCTTACCAGGTGTGAGCAGGAAGGCAAGACTCTCTCTGCTGTGGGAGTCCGTTTTTCCACTCCGTCCAGACCCTATCCCAAAGGTCAGAAGAGTGGAAAGATGTGGTTCCGGAAATCCCAGGGAGCCTTGCCGGGCACAAGTGGTGATTTCCTGTCCTGGGGCAGAGGAGGGAACAATAACAGACGCCGCCCCCGTGGCAAAGGGGGTCTGCAAAACCAGGGCAGCAGAGAATCCTTCTCTGACAAGCCCTTTCAGCATCCCCAAAGGGTTGCCCAGCTGCCCACCTCTGGAGGCAGTCGGGGGAAGATTATCACTGTACCCAAAAGCCTGGCAAGAGATAACTCGAGACAAGTGGGTACAGTCCCTTATATCCGGAGGCTACAAAATTCCTTTTCTGCGCCCTCCTTTACTGTCAAACAAGTCCCTTCCAGATGTTCTACCCAGTCTAAGGGATCAAGCAGTCCAAGAAATTTCAAAACTGCTAAGAAAGAGAGTCATCCAGGAAGTCCCAGCAGACCAGCAAGGATCCGGAACTTACTCAAGGTTCTTTTTGGTACCAAAAAAGACAGGAGACTGGAGACCCATTCTGGATCTCAGCAGACTAAAGAAGTCTGTTTGAAGAACCAAGTTTCGGATGGTCACGCTACAGTCCATTCTACCCTTTCTGGGTCAGGACAGTTGGATGTGCTCTATAGATCTTCAGGATGCGTATTACCACATCAAAATGGGCAAGAGCTCCAGAAGATTCCTCCGCTTCTGGCTGGGAGCCAGTCATTATCAACTCAGAGCTCTGCCCGCCCTTTGGTCTCACCACAGCCCCCAGGGTGTTCACCAAATGTATCGCAGTAGTTACAGCTCATCTCAGACGGTTAGGATTCCAGGTGTTTCCATATTTAGACGACTGGCTATTCACTGCTTCCACCAGGCATCAACTTCTGCTAGCCAGAGACTACACTATCCAGACTTGCTCCAGCCTAGGTATCACAATAAATTTCGAAAAATCTGCATTGTCGCTCTGTCAAGTCTATCACCTTTATAGGCGCAAATTTAAATACAAAGGACATGTTGGCAAGCCTCCCACCAGACAGAATACAAGTAATTCGCCAACATGTGCAGGTCTTATTAGCATGCAGAAGAATTCAAGCCAGGTTCGTCCTCCAATCTCTAGGTCTCATGGCAGCAGCAATTGTGCTCGTTCCTCTAGCTCGTTTTCACATGAGGATTCTCCAGTGGCTTCTCTTCATCCAATGGTCCTTCCAGCAGCTTCCTATGTCTGTGACGAACGGAACTGTGAGCAAACCACTTCAAAGCAGGTACAAACTCCCAATCAGTTTTAAAATCCGAATCTACTTGGTTGTTTGTTATTTCTGAAGAAGGAGGGGCACAGGTCCTTCCGAAAGCGCTCAGTTCATTAAATCGGATTTTAAAACTGATTGGGAGTTTGTACCTGCTTTGAAGTGGTTTGCTCACAGTTCCGTTCGTCACATTTGTGGTTTCCTAGTTTGTTTAAGTCTTTTCAATGCAACAGCTTCCTATGTCTCACATGATTGTAATCACAGAAGCATGCAAAAAGCACCTTGCATGGTGGATGGTCTTCACATCAGTGCCTTGTCCCATCACCTCCAGTTGCTACGGTCACCACGCATGCCTCCCTGATCGGGTGGGGGGGCATTAGCAGGGCAGGACAGTCCAAGGCATCTGGCAACCTCACGAGTACCATCTGCACATAAACGTGTTGGAGATGAGGGCCGTGCTTCTATCGTTGCAAGCTCTTCAGGACTCTCTTCCTACCAAGACCATTGCAGTTCAAATGGACAATATGTCGGTAGTGTGGTACATCAACAAGCAGGGCGGAACCAGGTCCTACCCCCTATGTCGAGAGGCACTCAGACTCTGGCAATGGGTGATCTCTTCCCAACAGTTTCTGATCGCAATGCACATCCCTGGGAAGTCCAACGTCGTAGCAGACAGGCTCAGCAGAGCAATTCTCATGCCTCACGAGTGGTCTCTGAATCAGGTAGTTGCGGACCAAATCTTCCACAAATGAGGTCAACCTTACTGTGACCTTTTTGCAACTCCTTTCAACAGCAAATGCAGCAATTTCTTCTCTCTCCTTCCACTTCCAAGACATTCCCCCAGAGACGCTCTAGTCCATGATTGGCCTCAGGGACTTCTTTATGCATTCCCTCCGTTTCCCTTAATTCCCAAGCTAATACAGAAAGCTACTGCGTTGGGTTGCAAAATGATCCTCTTGCTCCGTACTGGCCTCGACAGATATGGTTCCCGTTCCTGCATCATCATCTTCTCGAACAGCCTTGGACTCTGGACCTATTTCCGGACCTCCTGATCCATCAGTTGGGCGGGCTGCATCAATCCCTGCAATCTCTACAGCTCACTGCCTGGTTGCTCCACTTCCGACATTAGCCAGGCTTCCTGATATCTCCCCCTCTGTGCACAAAATTATCTTATCGTCACAGAAGTCTACCACTAGAAAAACTTACGCTAGTAAGTGGAAATGTTTTTCTTCCTGGGCAGATGCCAAGAATATAGACCCTTTTTCAGCCCCTGTACACCATATTTTGTAATTTCTTGCGGAACTCTTTCATACGGGTTCTGCTTACGCTACAGTTAGAGTTCAGTTAGCTGCAATCTCAAATTTTCACATTGGCCTGTCGAAAAATAATATCATGTCTCATAAGCTATGTAAAGCCTTTCTCAAATGCACCACCCTGATCAGGCCCCCGGTGAGAGATCCTCCCCCTCCGTGGGATCTAAATTTGATTTTAGCTTCTCTAATTTTGCCCCCCTTCGAACCTGCAGCATCCTGTTCCTTGAAGTTTTTATCTTGGAAAACCCTCTTTCTGGTAGCTATTACTTCAGCCAGAAGAGTTTCGGAACTTCAGGCTCTGTGTACCCGCCCTCTGTACCTAGTGTTCTACAATGACAGGGTTACTCTCAGGACTTAACCCTTCCTTCCTTCCTAAGGTTTCTTCAGAAAGTAACTTGAATCAGTCCATAGACCTTCCTGTGTTTTTTCCCAACCAATCCAGCAGGGCAGAATATAAATTGCATCAATTAGATGTTCATAGGCAACTACGCTTTTATTTGCACAGAACTAAGGATATCAGGAAGTCAGACCAACTTTTTCTCTCTTATGCTCAGGTTAAACAAGGCCTTCCAGTCTCAAAAGTAACCTTATCTAGGTGGTTGACTACGATTATCACATTTATCTATCAATTGAGGAACAAAGAGTTGCCTGTCAAACCAAAAGGTCATTCTACCAGAGCTTTAGCCACTTCTGTTGTCATTCAGGCTAGGTTGCCCATGGAATCTATTTGCGCAGCTGCTACATGGGCCAACCCACATACTTTCATTTCACATTATAAAGTGGATGTGGTCTCCAGGAGCAGAGCTGATTTTGGTTCCACGGTTCTGAAGAGTTTGTTCCAATGAGCCACCCAGGTTTTTAGGTGCTAGGGATGCTGTCCCAACCAGCAAGAATGAAGGCAAGATAGACAACTTAACATAAAGAAGTTATGTACCTACCATAACGTTCCATGTTAGTTGTCTTCTTCTCGCCTTCTTTCTTGCGTCCCACCCTCCATCCCCCTATCCTAGTGGACCGAGAAGAGTCCTTTATGGTTTTTCACTGGCTGAGTCTTCTCTGGCTGTTCCTCTCTGTCTAGTAGCCTCACTGGTAGGCTTTATATATTATAGGATAGGATTCTTTCCTTTTTACACTGGCAGTTAGACTTACCAAACGAGATCTGGGTATCTAGCGCCAAGCATCATGGGATAGGGGGTGGCCTCGAGCCAATAAGCAGCTCTCAAGCTTTTGAAGATGGCCGAGTCGGAGCCGTGGATCGGCTCCGAACCCAACCAGCAAGAAAGAAGGAGAGAAGAAGACAACTAAAATGGAACGTTATGGTAGGTACATAACTTTTTTTTTTAGAATGGCCCAACCAGATCCCAGACCTAAATCCAATATAAAATCTGTGGGGTGACCTGAAAAGGGCTGTGCACAAGAGATACCCTCACAATCTGACAGTTTTGGAGCACTTTTGCAAGGAAGAGTGGGCAAATATTGCCAAGTCAAAATGTGCCATGCTGATAGACTCCTACCCAAGAAGACTGAATGCTGTAATTAAATCAAAAGGTGCTTCAACAAAGTGTTAGTTTAAGGGGTTCAGGCGCCTAGGCAGCAAGGCATTTCCCTGTGGTACATTTGACTGGAGACACACGACTGAAGTGACATTCAGCTGCAGAGAAATATGGCTGTTTGCAAATTACCTGTGGGCAAAGAGAAGCACACAAAGCTATGCTCACAGCTTTAATAACCAAATGCACAGGTGGAGAACAATGTCCATGGTCCCCAAGGGAACATGAGACAGCAGGCGATATGGCAGACATCAGCAGCAGTCTGGCCAGAGGGCATGTCAGTAGCTGTAAAAATACAGTGCACAATGGGCAGTGCCTTTATAATTGGAGTGTGTGGACCACTAACCCCTTCACAGTGTCTAGGGAACATTACCTAAAACGCATACTGGAGCATGAATGTGACTGCAGTAGCCTGCAGGATTTCCTCCATGCTGTAGCACACTTCTACATGTTGTAGTTACATAAGTATGTACTGTACACTGAGCACAACACTCATTACTCCTTCTGCCAGCATGCATTTGGTTATTAAAGCTGTGAGCATGGCAGTATGTGCTTCTCTTTGCCCACAGGGAATTTGCAAACAGACATATTTCTCTGCAGCCGAATGTCACTTCAGCCATGTGTCCCCAGTCAAATATACCACAGGGAAATGTCTTGCTGCCTAGGCGCCTGAACCCTAGTTTAAGGGTCTGCACACTTATACAACCAGCTTATTGTACGTTTTTTTGCTTTTTATATTTTTCCCCTAACAGATTTGTTTGTTTTTCAATTGAATTGTGCAGGTTATAAGTCACATTAACGGTGGGAAAAGTTTTAAAATGATTTATTGTGGTCTTATTTTTTATATTACAAAAACCTGGCATTTTAACAGGAGAGTGTACACTTTCTATATCCACTGTATGCTCTCTACCCCTGTTCATCAAATTCTATTGTCTTCCCTCAAACCATCCACAAGACAAATTTATCATAACACGTGGAAAAGATTTGTCCACGAGGCTCTTCAAAATAATGGAGACCCTTTTGTGGCTCCGGTTCACTCTCTCTTGGAATTCTTGGTGCTGCTGTTTAGTCAAGAGGCCCAGCTCATCCACAGTCAAAGTTAATCTAGTGGCGATTTCCAGCTATCACACTGGCATGGATGGCTCTTCACTTGCATCACATAAACTTTGTAAGACATTTCTACAGGGAACACTTCTCTTGAGACCCCAGTTAGAGATCATACTCCACAGTGTGATTTAACCCTAGTAATGCAGGCTTTAGTCCTTTTTCCCTTCAAACCTGCACATACTTGTGATCTAAAGTTTCTTTCTTGGAAGATGTTGTTTTAGTAGCTATTACCTCTGCCAAAAGAATTTCAGAAATTCAGGCCTTTTCGGTGAAACCTCCATACTTAAATTGTTCACAAGGATAGAGTTACATTGCAAACCGATGCATTTTTTTTGCCCAAAGTGGTTTCAGACTCCCAACATTAAACAATCTCTCAGTCTACCAGTTTTCTTCCCAAATTTTACAAGTAAAGGAGAATATTTGCTACATTGACTAGATGTTCACAGACAATTAAGTTTTTATTTACACAAAATGATACACTTTAGAAATTCAGACCAGTTATTTTTCTCTCTTGCTTGAGGAAAGTTGGGTAAGTCAGTGTCTAAAGTTTCTCTATCCAAATGGCTAACTAACTGCATTTCCTTCGTTTATAATAAATTAAACTTGCTTTTCACAAAGCAAGTATGTGCTCACTCTACAGGATCATTAGCAACTTCCTTAGCTTTTCATTCAAGAGCCTCCTTGGATGACATTTGTGCAGCAGCAACTTGGGCTTCTCCTCATACATTCATATCACATTACAAACTGGACTTAGTTTCTAGGAGTAGGGCATCATTTGGCTTAGTGGTACTCAGGAATATTTTTCCTTGAGGCTGTCCAGGGGTTTCAGTAGATGGGGACTTCTTCCCATCAGTGAGGCCGAAATGAAAATTAACAGCATCAGATAAAAAAGTTGGGTAAATCAGTGTCTAAAGTTTCTCTATCCAAATGCCTAACTAACTGCATTTCCTTCGTTTATAGTAAATTAAACTTGCTTCTCACAAAGCAAGTACATGCTCACTCTACAGGATCATTAGCAACTTCCTTAGCTTTTCATTCAAGAGCCTCCTTGGCAATTGTGATGGACAGGCTGACAGACGAGATCAGACAGGAGTCCCCGTGGACTATGATGTTTGCAGATGACGTGATCTGTGGTGAGAGCAGGGAACAGGTGGAGGAGACCCTGGAGAAGTGGAGATATGCTCTAGAGAGAAGAGGAATGAAGGTCAGCAGGACTAAGACAGAATATATGTGTGTGAATGAGAGGGAGGATAGAGGAATAGTGATGATGCAGGGAGTAGAGGTGGTGAAGGTGGATGAGTTTAAATACTTGGGATCAACAGTTCAGAGTAATGGTGAGTGAGGAAGAGAGGTGAAGAAGAGAGTACAAGCAGGATGGAGTGGGTAGAGAAGAGTGTCAGGAGTGATTTGTGACAGACGAGTACCAGTAAGTGAAAGGGGAAGGTCTACAAGAGGGTAGTGAGACCAGCTATGTTATATGGGTTGGAGACAGTGGCATTGACAAAAAAGGCAGGAGTCAGAGCTTGATGTAGCAGAGTTGAAGATGTTAAGATTTACACTGGGTGTGATGAGGATGGACAGGATTAGGAATAAGTATATTAGAGGGTCAGCCCAGGTTGGAAGGTTTAGAGAAAAAGCCAGAGAGGCAAAATTACGTTGATTTGGACATGTGCTGAGTAGGAGGGATGCAGTGTATTTTGGGAAAAAGATGCTAAGGATGAAGCTGCCAGGTAACAGGAAAAGAGGAAGGCCTAAGATAAGGTTTATGGATGTGGTGAGAGAGGACATGCAGGTGGTTGGTGTGACAGAGCAAGATGCAGAGGACAGGAAGAAATGGAAACAGTTGATCTGCTGTGGTGACCCCTAACGGGAGCAGCTGAAAGAAGAAGAAGCCTCCTTGGATGACATTTGTGCAGCAGCAATTTTGGGCTTCTCCTCATACATTCATATTGCATTACAAACTGGACTTAGTTTCTAGTAGTAGGTCATCATTTGGCTCAGTGGTACTCAGGAATATTTTTCCTTGAGGCCGTCCATGGGTTTCGGTAGATGGGGACTTCGTCCCATCAGTGAGGCCGAAATGAAAATTAACAACATCAGATTAAAAAGTTATGTACTCACCATTACATTCCATCTGTGTTGTCCATTTTCATTTCCACTCAGCTTCCCTCCCACCAACCCCTACCATTATATTCTGGAACAACGGGTAGATAGAGAAACTCTTCTTTGAGGTATTCCTCTTATATTTATGGCTCCAGATATGGCTTTGTCCTTCCTTCCACTACTATACTACTCCTTAAGCTTTCCATAAAATTACATAAGCTATTTATTTCTGCATGTCTGCAGACATGATCTGAGGTAATGAGTGGTGGTGCATTCTGAGCAAGAGTGAAGCTCGAGAGTTCAAGATTACCACAGGCTTGTATAGCAGCCAAGTCGGATCCAAGGGATCAGATATTTTATTTTATTTATTTATTTAACATTTGTTAACTGGGAAAGTCCGACTTGGAACAAAGCCAATTTTCAGCGCATGCCCTGGGAGAAATGCTCCAGATACATGTCTTTGTAATGTGGGAGGAAACCAGAATACCAAAAGGAAACCCACACGAATGCAGGGAGGACATGCAGATTCCACATAGAAGGCACCCCCAGCCGAGAATTGAACCGGAGAACCTCTTGCTGTGAGGCAACAACGTTACCGCTGCACCACTGCATCATCCACATATGAACACATCATTGAGGCGGAAATGAAAATAGACAACACAGATGGAACATTATGATGAGTACATAACTATTTTTATGTCATCTACCAGGCAAGCTGTTTGCACAGATTACCTAAAGACTTTGCAGACAGTGAAATCTTTGTTATGGTTTGTCCTGGGAGTTCTTAAACTAGAGCTGCAACATATGCATAGATTGTGGTATTTGGGGCCCCAATAAGATGACCACACTTTTTTTTGCATGTTGGGATTTCTACCATACTTAGCAGTAGTTGCTCAACTAACCTTTTCCTTGCATACAGCTATTTTCCAGGAGGCCAAGACTAAGTATAGAACTGAAGAAGGAGTGTCAGGGTATCCTATTTCTCCCAGAAACAAACCATATGCCATAAAAAGTCCATTCTACAACCTCAGAAACTCAAAAAACACCAGTGGTACAGAACAGGCACACAGTTTTTGAAAACATAGGTACCAATAGTATAAGCAGGCCCCAGCAATGAAGAAAAGTGTCCCAGTTCAGAAGGCTGAAAAGTCACTTTGATCTGGTGACAAACTGCATCTTGTTTGCGTCAGAAGACTCTTAGAAAAAGGCAACTACAGGTCCAAACTTGGAGAATCATCAGCAGACATCCCTGACTCTTTAGCTTCTAGAGCAGAGCTACTGTTTATAACTTCATATTGGTCACTGATTCAGTAGCCTAAGCTGTTTTGCTTATATACTGGATAGGAAGTAATAGCCAGCCAGCTTCCAAAGTTTAAGGGCACCTTTCACTCATCCATATCATTAGCTTGAGCTGTCTAAAATGTTGGGGCACTAAGCCCCTTAGGCGAGCATGAAAGCTCTAAGGGCTTTCTAGGATTTACAGTTCCCCCTTCATCGGAAAAACCTTCTGCATTTAGTTTACTGTTGTTTAAACTATTTTGTTTGTGAAACACAGCTACTTTAAAAACATAGAAAAGTATTTTTCTTCACTGTCTTGTAACTTTTATGTACTTATAATGGGGGAGTATTTTTCTACTTTCGAGATAAAAGTTTGTTAAACATTGTTTAAAACTATTTCTTTAGAGAAACTGTGTTTTACTTTTTAGGGCTGAGGAAAGTGTGAAACTTCTTTTTGCTGTTTTTTTTTTAATGGGAAAAGGTGACTGTTTTTGTTACTTTCCTGTTTTACTGATTGTTGCTGATAAGCTTCCCTGGGAATCAAGCACCTTTTTCAGCTTGACCGTGGAACAAACAATCAGTCCCTTGGTCTGGTCTTCTTCAAACCACAAAAAGAAAAGGTTAACTAAACAGTCTTTGCCATCACAGCAGGCTGGTAATTTACCACAGCCACAGGTGAGTGACACTGCTGGGATCAAAGCTGGTTCCACAGACCACACATCTTTTTCCTTGCATCCCTCCAATGTTGTTCATACAGCCACCATGGACTGGGGGTTAGCCACATCTTCTGTGGCTGTTGAGGTCCCACCAGTAGGCAAGGGAAAGCCACTTTTGTCGGTCATGGAAAAAGGGGAAGGGAGTGTGCCTCTTCTTAGCCAGAATGTAGTGCCCATCCCTGAGGAATCTGTTGCTAGCAGTAGTAGGTCTGTTTGCCCTAGTATTCCTGTTAAAAAGAGACAGAAAGCTAAATATATAACTTCTCCTTTGTCATTTTCTTGAACGGGATTAATTTATTGGATATGCTTTAGGGTTTTGTGCAGGCTGTTTGACCCTTCTTGTGAGGTAAAAGAAAAAGGAATTCCTGTTTCCCTGAAAAGGTTTAAGATTTGGAATCAGTAGAATAATGAGATGGGACAGATAGTTTTTTCTCCTCATGAATCGAATCTGATGTATATTCTGAAGAGAGCATGGTATTTGGATCACCCTGTGAGGGCTCCCCCTTTTCTGAGACTTATTTCCCCGAATAAGCCAGCGTATTCAGTTTGGGAAAACTGTTTCTCAGTCCCTCAGGAAATAATATGAGTTTGCTACATTTGGAATTTCCAGAACCCTAACCCATCCCCCCAGTGCTGTCAGGCATTTGAGGACATGTTCGTCACAGTCTGAAATTTCCTTAACAGCCAACCTGCTGCCCCTAAGAAAGTTGATAAATGTACAAAGTTCCTCAATCTTTCAAGTATTTAGATACCAACACACAGTCCCAGTAACTGAAACTTTAGTTAATCCAGTTATTGCCAAGGATTTTGTAAAGCTATTGATAAATTTGATGGAAAAGGGTATAGTTCTGCATATTTGATTTTTGGAATTCTGTATTGTTAGGTTCATGTGTTAAAGTTTATTCTAATTTTTTGGTTGACATTTCCTCTTGTGAGGAAAAATTTGCTTTGTGTAGTTTAATTCTGTTCTTGGGTCACTACTCATTGTTTGAAGTGTGTTTGTGAATCTGTAGATACTGCTTTCAGGGCAGTTGTCACTGATAATGTTTTGAGGTGGCTTGCCTGGCTGCATTCCCAAAACCTCCCGAAGGTGTCAAAAATCCTGTTTTGAATTCTACTTTGGATAGAGATGTTTTTGGACCGTCTGCTGCAGAGGTTATCAGAAAGTATGATGAGAGAGGTAAGCTGATTCAGGGAATTTTACGAGTTTTTCTGCCCTCCACTTCTAAATTTTCCAAGGCATATTTTGCTCCTTCATCCAGTTGAGTTTCAGCAGGGTGCTGGTAAGCAGACATTTAAAAAGCAGTGGCAAGGAGGTTCCAAAAAGAAAACTTGAACCCCTAAGAACAAAAGACATTCAAAGATAGCAGAATGACTATACAAGAGACCTTGTTCCCCCCCCTCCCACCCTGGTAGTCATTTATCCCTCTCAGAAAGTCTGAATCTCCATTTGTCTGTGTGGCAGTAGATTATTTCAGACATTTCTGAATGTGGTACATCTAGGATACAGATGGGCAGCAGAAAGAAATTCCTCCTTTCCAGGGAGTTCCTCCTCATCAGCCAGACCAATGTATTTTATTCCCTCCTGTCCTGCATCACATGCTGTCTCACTAGGTTATAGAAGCAGTTACACATTCCCTGCTGGGAAGAGGTTTTATTCAAGAATGTTTTCAATGCCAGTTCTGGATTTTACTTTCTTGAATCAGTTTGTGGTAATGACCAAATTTAAAATGCTATCACTTCACAACATGGTACTGCCTACTTCCTCATTTCTGTTTTTTTAAGTACATTTAGATTTAAAAGATACCTATCATCACATTCCTATTCATCCAAATTTCAGCTGTTTCTTAAACGTTTGTGTGTCTGGATCACATTGTTAGTCCTCTGCTGTACCCCTTGGGCTATCCAAAGTTCCAGGAGTGTTCACATAGTGTCTAGCTCTTGTCATAGCCTATTGCAGGCTGCAGGGTATCCATATTTTCCATATTTAGGTGTCTTGCTTGTCTTTGCAGAGTCTTTTTCAAAGTGTCAGGAATCTCTCACTTAGATAAGAGATCTCCTATATGGGCTGGGTTTCCAGGATAATATTAAAAAGCCTTTTTTTTACTTCATCGTACAGGGTTGTGTTTATGTGGTGTGTGTTACACATTTCCGTACAAAGAGCTTTTCTTCCACGTGAAAAAAATAGATCTAGATTTAAATCTGTTCCAGGGGGTTTCCACTCTATCTCTCATGTTGAAGGAATACCTGAAGATTCTGGGTCTCGGGGCATCCATTATTCTCATAAAACCTCTTGCAGGACTCCACATGTGAAAGATGCAATGGTATCTGAAGTATTTTTGGTCCCAGCATCCATTATATTTTTAAAATCCAGTTGTGGAATTTGTGAAAAGAAAAATCACTTGGTAGACGCATCAAACTTCTGTAAATCCAGATCTCCAATTCTTTTTTTCTGCAAAGGAGTCACTTACTACAGATACATTGGATGTTGTTTAGGGAGCAGTGTCAAGTGGAATACAAGTGCAGGATCTCTGGGACAAGAAAAAAGCAAAAGCACGTAAATGTAAAATGCATGCTAACTGTTCTAAAGGTTCTCAACTCTCTGAATCATCTGTGCTCCCCAGGACCTCTTCAGGTTGTACAGACAATACCACAGTGATGTGGCCCATACAAAAACAAGGGGGAATCAGATCTTACTGCCTTTGCAGACTATTCATGTTGGCCTGGGATAAAGCTTTACAGTACAGTCTCACTCTACAGGCATCTTACAGTCAGAGCAAAATTGTGTAACAGACAGGCTAAGCAGGATAAAGGCAGACCCTCATGAATGGAAATTGTATCGGGGAATCTTCCAAGATTTAATCCATCCATGGGGAGTACCACAAGTAGGTCTCTCTACCACCCCTCTAAACAATCAGCTGGCAAAAAGTCCGTTCCAGGACTCCATGTAAGAAAGCCGAGAAGATGCCTTTTATTTTCCTTGGACAAGGATGTTGCTGTATGCTTTTCCACCCTTTCCTCTGATATGCAGGGTATTTTTGAAGATTCAAATGGAATTCCCAGAGATCATTGTGGTGGGTCCCTTATGATCCAGGCAGCAGTGGATGTCTTTCTATTGAGCATAGCGCAGCATTGGGCAGCTCTGCTTAATTGGGTTTAAACCATTCTCGGCTCCACAAAGTCTGCTTTTCACTTTTTCCCTTAGAACTGATCAAGTTCTCATAATAAACACCCTGTTCCTACTCTAAAGCCTGGCACTTGCTCACTAAAGCAATTATATAAGTCAGTACTAAAAAATTAAAAGCACTACACCCTCACAAACTCCCCTTGAGTACCTTGTTCCCCATTGGCCCTTTTTTTTCAATTATAAAGGAATTCCCAATACTATTCTAGCATGTCCAAAGGTCAGTTGTCAATCTCCTCCCCGGTCCAGCTGGTGAATCTGGGAATCTTGAGGCAATGTTACAACTGCCTCATGTACACAGACAACCCTCTTCTCCTCCCAACAAATTCCAACACATGTGAGAGATGCAACCGTATAGCCAAACTGGAGGCTAAGCTCTCTCAACTCAGTACTGGCGTAACCAGTCAGGAGGAGAAGGAAACCACACTCACTACAATTCCAGTCTCACATAGACCTACCACAACAGCAAACCAAACACATAAACACACAAAAACATATTTGGAGGCTCTAAATAAAAAATCTGCCTAAGCAGCAGAGACCTCCAAAGCAGACACCCAAGCAACCGCTACCCCAAAACAAAACACGTGCAACACATAGTTCACAAAGCCAGTGTGCCGAACAGTCACAGCCCTTAAGGCTAAACAACACACCTGATACACTTGTAATAGGTGACTCTATCATCAGGCACACTGACGTCCTGCTCACCAGGCTGAACAAGGAGAAGGTCACGGTGAGCTGCCTGTCGGGGGCTAGGATCCGCCACATAACACAAGCACTTAGGTCACTCCAAGGCAAGTGCAAATATGACTCAGTCATTGTCCATGCTGGTGTGAATGACCTGAGACGTACCTCCCTGGACTACATGAAAAGAGACATAAAGGAGCTCTCTGAGCATGTAGCCCAGGCCGGTATGACCCTGACCTTGAGTAGCATCTTACCCTCACCAAGAATGATGCCACAATATGAAGACAAGATGATCAATTTCAACAATTGGCTTAAGTATTGGTGTCATTCAAAGGGGATCCAATGCCTGTCAGCCTGGGATGACATGCTCGACAAGCCACGATGCTTCACTAGGGACGGCTTGCACCTGTCGCCCCTGGGCTTTCGGATATTGGCAAAGGCTCTTGCCACCCCCATAGTGCCTTTTTTAGGCAAGGCTCAAAAGACAAACCCACCTCCATAGGTATCACAAGGGATAAGAAACTGAGTAATGCTACTCAATGCCAGAAGTCTAAATCTCAAGATGCACGCACTTGAAACTCTCCTTAACATGGAGAACATCGATATCTGTGCAGTAAGAAAAACCTGGTTCAAGGCTCCCGAGAGTACCCCAGCACTACCAGGTTATACCTCATACCATGCTTTTCGGCCCCAAAACTTGGACCGAAACACAAAAGGAGGGGGGGAGTATCAATATTCGTCAAAGATACCCACACCTCCAGGTTGGTGGCACAGCACGAAGCATTAGAGACTATCCATGTGCAACTAACAGTGGGTTCTGCACAGCACGAAGCATCAGAGACTATCCATGTGCAACTAACAGTGGGTTCTGCCTTCCAGTTTATAGCCTGCTACAGACCACCCTCCCAAACCCAGGAACCCCATTCGGCCTTCCTGAGAACACTGGAAAATATGAAGGTCTGTCCAAACTTCATTATATTGGGTGACTTCAACTACCCAAACATAGACTGGGAGCATTACTCTAGCTCCAACACCCTAGTCCAAAGGTTCGTAGAATTTATAAACTCAAATGCTATGGAACAACTTGTTACCACTCCCACAAGAGGGGAAAACATACTGGATCTGATCATCACCAACATGGGGGCTCTATGCTCCAGTCCAGAAGTGTATCCCTCACTGGTAAGATCAGACCATAACCTAATCTCACTGGATATTCACATCCCAACCCCACCCCCTGCCCAGAAAACCACAGTGAAAAACTTCTCTAAAGCAAATTTCTCTCTCCTCAAAACCAAGGAGGAATCCTTCAAAGCCCCCGGGCCTGTGGAAAATACGGCCCAGACCGCAGAATCCTTTATAAACACATTCTATGAACACCTTCAGGAATGCATGGATCATGCAATCCCAAATAAAACCAAGACCCAATCCTCCAAAGGCAGGCATCCTGTCTGGTGGACCCCAGCCATAAACAAAACTATACAATAGAAGGAAGAAGCTACTACATGATAATCCCAAAAAGGGAAGGCATCTCTGATCAGTATTAGCAAAAAACTGCGGTCACTCATAAAATCGTCTAAAGCCAGCTTCAAGAGAAAAATTGCACAGGACACTAAGGATAATCACAAGGCTTTCTTTAGTTATGTTAGGAACCTGGGTGGGAATTCCCAGATATGCTCAGAATTAGTCCAAAATGACAAAAAATACACCGAACCCACAGACATTGCCAACATCCTAGCTGACAGGTTCAGCGCAACCCCCCCCCCCCACCAAAAGGGCAAATATCTATCCCAGCAGAGTGCTGCCCCCCTGACATCTCAGATGCTCAGGTAAGAGCCGCCCTCTCCAAAGCAAAAAACACAGCATCAGTGGGACCAGACGGTATCCCGGGCTGCGTCCTACATGAACTCCAAGAAGAGCTAAACCCAAACATAAAACTACTGTTCAATCTCAGCCTTACTACAGGATATGTACCCAAAGAGTGGCGTACAGCAACAGTGGTCCCTCTCCACAAAGGTGGTGCCTCAACGGATCCTGGAAACTATCGCCCCATAAGCCTGACTAGCTTGGTCTGCAAAGCTATGGAAAGGATCATCATGGACCTCATAAATAAAGATATTGGGGACCTACAGACACTGGATCCTACCCAGTTCGGCTTTGTTAAGGGCAGATCCTGCCTCTTAAACCTGGTCGCTTTCTTTGAAACAGTCCCCAAGGCCACTGATGAGGGGAAAGTGGTCCACACAGCCTACCTGGACCTCGCAAAAGCCTTCGATACAATACCCCACTCGGGCATTGTAGATAAGCTCACCAGCTTAAATATAAACCCCTATGTCACTAGATGGGTTGCAAACTGGCTCAAGGACAGAACCCACATGGTTAGAATTGCTGGAGCCATGTCAGACTCCAAACCAGTTACAAGTGGCGTCCCACAAGGCTCAGTCCTGGGACCTCTCTTGTTCTGTATATATTTCTCGGTGGTACAGTCCAACACGGAAGGACTGTGGCTGACCAAGTTCACAGATGACTGCAAACTAGGCACCATAATCGACTCTCCAGCCGACACAAGCATCCTACAAAAGGGCCTCATAGAAAGACAATTGGTGCCAGAGCAATGGACTCAAGCTAAATGCCAAAAAGTGTATAGTCATCCCCTTTGGCAAAAACAAAGTGCCCACAAATTACCACATAGGTGGTAATCCATTAAGTATGGAAGAAATAATTAGGGACCTGGGGACCAAGTTGATAGCAATCTCTCATTTGAAAACCACGTGGCCAAAGTGGTTAGAAAAACATTTTATATAGCCCACCTAATCATGAAGGGATTCACATCTAGATCAGGAGAGGTCATCGTGCCTCTTTACTCATCCCTCATCAGGCCCATAATTGAGTACAATGCCCCTTTTGGGATGTACCTTACCAGACACCTGCAGCAACTGGAAAGACCCCAAAAGTACCTCACCAAGAGGATCAAAGAGCTCAAACAGATGCCATATGCTGCCCGGCTAAAGAAACTCCAGCTCTACTCAGTGGCATACCACCTGCTCAGAGGCGATCTGTGCTTGACGTATAAAGCCATGTCCAACCCGGAATTAATGGACATGCTGCACCTCAGAAAATCCAAATCTCATCGAGCTACGCACTCGAGAGACTTGAACCTCAGCACTGAAATAAATAGGACATGCTGGAGGGACAGATTCATAACCCAGAAGGCTCCCTTCACTCTGGAATAAAATCCCAGTCCAGGTTAAGCAGAGTCCCTCATTGACTCTCTTCAAGGGGAATCTTGATGACTGGATGGGAGATCGTAGGTTTACCCCAGGTATCACTTCTGTGTCACTGTTAGACAGAGGCACAGTATACTAACCTCGAAAAAGGGCATAGCAAAATTCATTTCAAATGGGTGGCGAAAGCCAAACACACTCTGGCTAGGCTTATAAATGCCCTAGGGAAGATAGCCTAGTATGAACCTATGAGTGCTACAGTATTCTGTACATATGGGTTGTATTCCACCAATCAACTTGACGTCCGGCCTGTATACAAAAGCTTAGAACCACTGACTGTACGTGGGACATTGCACAAAGGCACAGTCAGCGTCTTCCATAAAAGAGACGTCCATACGTACAATCCTCAGAACTTTTTCTGCCATTCGGAAAGGTTGACTCGTATGTTCGGTCTGCCGTTGGATACCTTTGATGTCATCTTCCAGCTTCAGATAAATATCCCATAAGGGATCAAATATATTGCTACTGCCTTTTGTTTTGTTAATGTCATCCAGAAAGGGCAAGTGTAGGTGAGGAATCCAAATTCCACATAAGGATAGTCACGAGCTTTGCTTGATTTGCTTAAGACCGAATCATGACCACCAGCTCGTTTGTCGGGCTTGAATCTCTTTTTAGAAAAATCAATGACTCAAATGTCTGGCTAGGGATGCACTGGAAGGTTCCACAAATGCTTCTGAGCCATAAGTGTAAGGTTAGCAAGGCTAGGCCCAAATCCTCTTTAGCTGCACCTATTCCCTCCAATATACCCCTTGAGGTTGATGAAAACCTGGCGCTGTGACCGAAGGTAAGGTCCGCTCCCTTGGTGGGTATGGGTATGGAAGCTGTCAGGAGTGTGAATCATAGCACGTCCAAGGCTATGCAGACATCCAGTTCAGATGACTTGGGGGAACCACGGCTTATTTTTGCAGAAGAGACTGGGACTGTTCCAGCTCCTTTGTCTAGGGAGGTGTCGGAGGTAAGGCCTACGTCTGCCATTTCTCACCAAAGTTAAAAACATATTAAAAAGAATCAGAAAACTAAGCATGTTCTCGCTACTCCTACCCCTACATCAAATTGGGAAGTTTTTTCACAGAGACTCATTAAAGCTCTGATGGCTCTGTGGCGTCTGGGTCCGGCTTCTCATTTAGCCGACTCGGCCTTCATCTCATCTCCAGTGCTACCGTCAGGTTCCCAGGGGCCTTCTTCAAGGCAGTCTGTGGAATTTCAAATTCATGACACTGATTCTGAGGAGTCTTCCTCAGATGAAGACTCCTTAGCGTATTCCACCCAGATTCTTTTTCCCCTGGAATATGCTGCCTCAGAGGAAGAGTCTAATGGTAGTGATTCTCCTATTGAAGAGCTTTCCTTTGGGGAAACTATTAGTAAAATGAGGAAATTCTTTAAGTGGGATTCCTCTCTGATCTCAGAAGTACAAAAAAGATGATATGAGCTACTCCAATTAAGCACCCCTACCCTTTCAGCAGTTCCACCGGTCCTGCCAGCCTTTTTAGATTCCTTTAAGGCAGCTTGCAAGGCCCCTGCTCCTAAAAGCCTGATCGCTTCTATAAGGTCCCTGAGGATTGTAAGTTTCTTTTTAAATGCCCCTCAGCTGACCCAGCTGTGATTTCCATTACTTCTGATAGTTTCAAGGCTATCTCCCTCAACCAAACTACTTCCTTCTGAGAAGGAAAGTAAAATTTTGAAAGACTGCGTAAGAAGGGTCTAACCTGTTCCACCTTAGCTATCAGGGCTCTAAATTATCAAACACACATGCGTGTAGGTATGCTTTGACCTTGCTCACTCATGCTGCCCAGGCTGTTTCCTCATTGCCTGACTCAGTCTAAATCCTTGGCTCTTTCACTTTTAACAGCCTCCTCTCAGGTAGCTAGGCACTCAATCAAGTCCAGTTATGATGCAATTGAAGCCTCTTCCAGAGCATCAGCTTCTGCATCTGTTCTTAGAAGGCTTTCTTAGTTACGTCTCCAGGCACTCCCTAATGACATAAAGGCAAACCTACTTGATGCTTCTCTGGGTAATTCCTCCCTCTTTGGCAAAGCTGCTGCAGAGTTATTTAAATCACAGCAGGAAAAAGGGTAAGGAGCCTCAAGATTTGAAACACATGCTTTTTCTCCAGTCTCAAAATTTCATAGAAATTTTTCTGCCGAAACTCCTTTTGCCAGGAAACCTGCTCAGTCCTTCACTTATGCTCCTTCTGCAGCTAGGCCTCGTAAGCCTTCTAGGAGACACCCACAGACTAAAGCTATTACTCCTGCTGCTGCTGTTCTTTCTCAGCAGCCCTTTCAGCCCAGCCAGTCTTCTGTGACGCTATACCTCCTCTCCCAAGTCACACCCCCTTGTCTCTTCGCATTTCTCTTTCACTTTCTCCTTGAATGGAAAACACTCAGGATTCCTGGGTGATTTCAACTTTGGCCTTTCTACATTCCCAAGGGTATTCACAAAGTGCCTGGCCCTAGCTATTGCCTATTTAAGGCTAAAAGGCATACAAGTCTACCCATAGTTGGGTGATCTGCTTTTCCTGGCCAGCAGTTCAGATTTGTTAACCCAGCATCTGAACATAGCTATTCCCTTTCTGTAAATTTGAAAAAAATCATCCCTTCTACCAAGTCAAGACCTTATTTTCTTGGGGTGCAGGTTTCGCACAGACTTGATGGTTTTTCTTCCTGTAAAGAAAGAAACTTATCTCACGGCCTTCTTTTGAAGGATCTTCTGCCTCTTTCTTCTATCACGGGCCTGGAGTTTGAGGTTGTTGGGGGTTCATGGTCTTTACTATCCCCATGTTGCTGTTTGCAAAGCTGCACTTGAGGAAGGTCCAGTGGTTTCTAAAGACGGTCTGGTCCCAGCATGCGCAACCATTATATGCCTTGATTCCCCTGCTCCCCTGTCTGAAAAATAGTTACAGTTGTGGATACAGCAACTCAGTCAGAACCCTGGTCTACCTCTTCAGATACCTCAACCAGTTCAGCAACTTTTCACATGTGCCTCAGATTTGGGTCGAGAGGCAACCTTTGCTTCCAGGGACGTTCAGGGTCTTTGGTCCCCTTCTCAAAGGAAAGAAAATATCAACACCAGGGAAATGTCAGTGTAGCAAATGTCAGTGTACCAAACCTGACTAACTACTCTAGTCTGAGTTAAAAACTGTAATTTAGCTTAGTTGTGTTTCTTAAACTGGGCTTACCCCCGGTTTTATCTCTAACTTTGGAATTTGTACACCTTGTTAATCATGTAACCACTGTATATATTGTATCTGTAATCTTAAATGTTTACCTTGTAATCTTAATTGTTTCCTTGGAGCTTTTCTCCCCAGGCCTCCTCTGAAAATGGACATGCATCCAGTCAGACTGTCCCGGTCAACAAATGTAAATTAAAATAAATAAATGAGGGCTCTACTTCTAGCTATACAGACCTTCCACTCCCTGTTTCAGCCAGGACCTCTCAATATCCTCACAGATAATACCATGTTCCTTTGGTATATAAACAAACAGGCGGAGGGGGCACAAAAATCTTACTTTCTGTGATGCCTAGCCATCAGGACTTGGGAAGTGGCTGCTCAGTACAAAGTGACTCTGCATACTGTGTACCTTCCTTCAGCTCAGAACTTGGTGGCAGATGCTTTAAGCAGATCTATGGCACAGTCTCACGAGTGGATGGTTTACAGGGATTTGTTCCTGGATCTAGTTAGCCAGTGGGGTAATCCAGAACTGGACCTTTTTGCCTCCCCTATGAACAGACAACTACCTCGCTTTTGTGCAAGGGTCCCTCACCCTCAAGTGTGGAAGGTGAAGCTCTGTCTTTCTCATGGAAGGGGATGTTTCTCTATGCATTCCCCCCTTGCCTTTAATTCAGAAAGTCCTGTTGAAAATCTTAAAGGAGAAACCCAGAATCTTGTTAGTGACCCCCTTTTGGCCTAGACAGCACTGGTTCCCTCTTCTTCTGCAGTTAGCCAAGGGTCATCACTACAAGTTGCCTCACTGGATGGGCCTACTTACTCAGGACAAAGGGTCACTGATTCACCCCCATGTGTCAGCCCTGCAGCTAACCTTGTGGGTGATCAACTTTTGATCCCTTTCAGGCACCTAATTTCTAAAGGCATGCTACGGGTTTTGCAGGTGGCCAGGAAACCCAATACCATAAGTGGAAAAGATTTTCCATTTGGTGCCAAAAAAGAAAAGAGGATCCCTTTGCTGCGGGCATTCCCTTAGTACTTTCTTACCTGTGTGAGTTGCTCAACAGTAGTCTTTCCTGGTTTGCCTCTACAAAACCAAATCATAGTGATGAGATTGCTCATATGACAAATTGTAACCACGAAACTCATAACAGCAACAAGTAAACGTGTTTGAAAATCAGGAAATCGAAAAGCAGATTCTCTGATTTTCAAACATAAATATCAAAAAAAAAAATCTAATGAAGTGTAAAGCAGGGGGGCAAGCCCCCCTGCACCCCTCATGTGAGAGGCTGCTCCCCTCACACCCCCCCAAATGTAATATTCTAACTCCCAGATCGCACTACAGTGGGGAAAGGTTCCATTTTTCCGATCCCCACTATAGTGCAGTCCACCCCAAAATGCCGAATGTGCAATGAGCGAATGTCATTGTGCATTGGCTTATTGCTCATTCAAACCTTTTTCTGTTCGGCATTTGCAAGCTTTGCAAACTGCCTTTCAGACAATTGCTGTTCGCCCTTGTGCAATACGCACACATGAAGGTAAACTGTCTTTCCTATTCTTCAGTTAAAGTCCATTGCTCTGCCTTGTCTGCCTTTAACCCCCCCCCCCCTTAGCTTCCAGGTTAGAGGTTTAGCTATTTCTTAAAGGCGTCCTACATTTAAGACCTCCCAGGAAACCGGTTCCTCCTCCTTGGGATCTTAACTATGTACTAGAAAAGCTTACTTAGGCCCCTTTTGAACCAGCGGCTTCTGCCTCTTTAAAGTTCCGCACATGGGAAACTGTGCTTCTGGTAGCCTTAACCTCTGCTAGAAGGGTCTCTTAGATTCAGGCATTGATGGTTCCCCTCATTTCTTAGTTTTTCATAGGGACAGAGTACCCTTGAGAACTAATCCAAGTTTTATGCCCAAAGTGGTGATTTAGTTGTCTCTTAATCAGTCCATCCAACTGCCTGCCTTTTTCCCTTCTCCGCAGTCTTCCAGTGAGAGGGTTTTGCTTACCTTGGATGTTCATAGACAACTCAGATTTTATCTTGACAAAACTAAATCCATTAGGAGGTCTGACCAACTTTTTGTATGCTTTCATCCCAGGGCTCTGGGTTTGCCTATATACAAACAAACCATCTCCAAATGGATCTCTAAGATCATTGTGTTTTCATGTGAATTCCATGGGAAGACTTTATCTGCATCTGGTAAGGCCCATTCCACTAGATCAGTTGAATCCTCAGGGCCGGTCTAGATGCTTGTTCCATCCTGGAAGCTGCCACCTGATCTGTTCATACCCTTTATGAAAAATTACAAATTGAATACTGTTTCCAGGGCAGGTTTTGCTAGGGCAGATGTTCATCATGTTACACTGCTGCAGTCAACACGCTTGGGTTATCTGCCATCAGGCAGTCCCACAGTCGGCCCGAGTTCCAAAGTCTTGGTCCAGCGTCGGTTGCTGTCGCTTCTTCCCTGACGTCAGTGCGACAGGGGTATAAAAGAGGCAGCCGACGCCATTTTCTTCAGTCTTTCTTGCCGTGCGGTGCCCGAAGCAGAAGTAGTTCGCAAGTGCCGGTCGGCCTACTCCGAATTTCAGACCGACATCTTCAATAAAGCTAAGTGTACCCCATTGGGGAACCTTTTCTTGCCTCAGTCCGATGTCAGAAAAAGTTAATAATTGCATTTCTTGTGGGAAGCAAATACCTCATAAGGATTTTCATTCTTATTGTATCCCTTGCCTAGGCCCAGACCACGACGTCACAGGTTGTCGGTTTTGTGCTAGGTTTAACAAACGAACTATTAAACGGTGGTTTGATTTTGCCCGACATTATTTTGGTAGAAAATTTAATTATACCATGCCGTCGGAGCAACCGACGACCGGGATGCATAAAAAGCGCAAAGATAAGGACAAGCAGCCGAGACCCAAACCAGACACCGAGGCCTCTGCCAGGCCAGTCGCCGGTTCTCCGGTTTTCAGTGAGGAGCCTATGCAGCCCCTGATGACCGCTGATTTAGAACCCCACCCTGCATCCGACTCCCAAGCAGAGATTGCAGGGCCTCCAGAGCGTTTATCTTTAGGCCCTTCCCACTCCATGGCTGAAGGGGATTCTGGTGCAGTTGAAAGGCCGTCCGTTGCTGAAGGTGTCTTCAGACTGACTACACTTGCTATTAAATCCTATGCAAAACTGAAAACTCCATTAAAAGTAAGGAAGTCTGTACAGCAGTCTCCAGTGCAAGGCCCCATGCCTAAGAAACAGATGCTTAAGATGGCCGAAGACTTAATTACCCTAATCAGGGGTTCCCATCCCCCACCTGATAAAAGGCCTAGACAGGAGGAGGACTACGCATCCTCTGACCAGGTTTCCATTTCCTTAGGTTCTTCTGAGGAACAGGAGTACTCTTTTCCCCCATATGAAGACTCTGATGCTGAAGAGTCTATTCCTTCAGCATCTCCCCCAGAAGACTACTCCATTGGGGAAACTTTACATACCATGAGGGAACATTTCCACTGGGAAGGCCAGGATTACTCTGATTCTAAGAAAAGGCTCCAAGAGTTCCTCTTACTACCCCAGCACAGACCCCTTGCTATTCCACCTGTGTTAGACATTGTGGATTATGTTTATTCAGAATCTAGCCTTAACCCAGATTCATTACCTACTGCACCAACCAAACCAGACAGAGATACTACAGAGTCCCTGACTCACATAAATTCCTATATAAAAGCCCTGTTGCTGACCCAGAAACCATTTCCCAGGGTCCCAAAGGGGTTAAGGCCTCTATTGCTAAAAATCCTGTACCGTCTGAAAGGGATTCTAGAGCACTAGACAGATGGGGAAAGAAAGTATATACCTCAGCTACTTTAGCTATGAGGGCCTTAAATTGCCAGTTTCACATGCTGAAATATCAACAATATTTGATGTCTCAATTAAAACAAAAAATGAGCACACGTACAGAGCAGCCGGATTACAAGGAAATGCAAGATTTGTTGCATGCAGCAGAACAAGTGGGAAAACATACTTTGCAATGTGGATTTGATTCATTGGAAGCTTCTTGCAGAGCAGCTGTAACAGGGTCTGTCATTCGTAGGCATGCTTGGTTAAAAGAACAAACTTTACCTGATCATGTTAAAGCAAAGTTATTGGATGCACCTTTACAGCAGGATGTTTTATTTGGTGTGAAAGCAGAAGAGGTTTTAAAGAAAATGGAGGATAAGACAAAATCTATACAGACGGTCAAGGATTTTTTACAGGTTCAACCCCCTCGTTTCAGCAGAAATTGGCCAACCAAAAACTGGTCCTTTCCAACTTCTGACAGACCACAGAGGGGCAAATACAGACGCCCAAGGGGCAGTGGTCAGCCACAAGGCTTTTACAAGCCACGACAATGGGGTGCCACAACCCAGAAAGGAGGAGAAGACAGGTCTCAAACTGTCAGAAGACAATCACAATGACTTATCCCTCAGACTGCCAAGCAAATCACTCTTGGCAGCTCCCTTGGGAGGAAAACTTGCACTTTTTGCAGACAATTGGCACATCATCACAAAAGACAAATGGGTCCTAAATATTGTAACTCAAGGATACAGGTTCCACTTTCACACTTTACCAAGGATAAAAGGAATACCAAACCTGCCATCAAATCAATGGGCAGAGGCTCAAAGACAAATTACAGCACTCATGGACATGAGAGCCATTCAACAGGTTCCTACACAGGAGCAAGGACAAGGATTTTACTCAAGACTCTTTCTGGTTCCCCGAAAGGACAAAGCCTGGAGACCCATTCTGGACCTTTCAATTCTAAACACATACCGGGAAGTACCCAAATTCAAGATGCTCACACTACAGCAACTTCTTTCCATGCTGGGCAAGAAGGCTTGGCTAGTAACGTTGGACCTCAAGGAGGCATACCTGCATGTCCCTATCAGACAAAATTGCAGAAGATACCTCTGATTTATAGGAGGTACAACTCTTTCCCAATTCTCTGCACTGCCCTTTGGCTTATCTACTGCGCCCAGGGTCTTCACAAAATGCCTGGCACCAGTAATTGCATACTGCGGACAAAGAGGAATCCAAATATATCCATACCAGGACGACTGCCTTATTCAAGCAGACAGCAAGGACATTCTTTTAAAACATCTGGCGTTTGTAAAAAAACTACTAAGTTGCCTAGGGTACACAGTAAACGAAAAGAAGTCAAAACTAGTGCCCTCACAAGACATAATATTCCTGGGTGCCAGCTTAAATACAACGGCCCAGATGGCTTATCTCACGCCAGACAAGCAAGGACAACTGACTCAATACTTCAAAATGATGGCAACAAAGACCCACCTCCCTGCAAGAAAAATTCTGCAGGCCTTGGGATTCATGGCATCTTGCATACTACTAATACCATATGCCAAACTGCATATGAGGAAATTACAATGGTACCTGAAAAGCGTATGGACTCAACACAGCCACAGCTTGGAAACAATAATACCACTAATTCCCTGCCTTCAACAGGAGTTTCTATGGTGGGCTCAGGCATGTCACCTCAACAAGGGTCAGCCTTTCACCTTGCCCACAGCCAGGCAAACAGTGACAACAGATGCATTGGATTACGCCTGGGGAGCACACATGGCAGGACAGTGTATTCAGGGCAAATGGTCTGCAGATCAAATGCATCTCCACATCAATCAAAAAGAGATGCTAGCTGTACAAAATGCCCTAACAGCTTTCATGGACCTCCTCCAGGACAACTTCTAATAAAGACGGACAACACCACAGTGATCTGGTACATAAACAAACAAGGGGGCACATATTCCTACCCCCTATGCAGGCAAGCAATAACCTTGTGGAACACAGCACTGACCTACCAAGTTCAACTACAAGCACAATTCATGCCAGGAAAGAAAAATACATTGGCAGACGAACTAAGCAGAAATATCATGGATCCTCACGAGTGGAAACTAGACTCGCAAGTATTCACAATGATAACTCAAAAATGGGGGAGCCCAGACATAGATTTGTTTGCCTCCCCCCAAAACTACCAACTGTGAAAGTTTTGCACAAGGACATACCACACACTAGCTTGGAAAGTGGACACCCTCTCATTCAGTTGGAAAACACGAACAGTGTATGCCTTTCCTCCACTGCCTCTTCTGGCAAAGGTGCTGCTAAAAGCCAGATTACAGAGGCCACAAATGATACTCATTGCTCCAGACTGGCCACGCTAACACTGGTATCCAATATTAAGGAACATGGCTCAAGGCCCACCATGGATTTTACCTCAAATTCCTCACCTGCTGACTCAGCAAAGCAATCAGATTCTACACAGCCAGCTCAAGACTTGACCTGGTTGCATGGCAGATTATCTAAACAACCAGTCAACACTTCTCTCTACAGCTGTTATGGATGTCATTCTGGAGGCCAGGAGACCCAGCACCAGGAAAACCCACTCAGACAATTGGAAACACTTACACTACCGCCCTTTGAGCCAGCTTTTTCAGCTGATTTACAATTTTTATCATGGAAAAACTGCCCTGCTGCTAGCAATAACTTCAGCACGAAGAGTCTCAGAGCCACAGACCCTATTGGCAGTGGAGCCTTTCATCATTTTTCATCAAGACAGAGTCTCTTTACGAATTTAACCCTTCCTTTATGCCAAAGGTAATATCCAGTGTGGCTCTAAACCAAACCATTCATTTACCCACCTTTTATCCAAACCCCAGAATAAAGGGGAAAGGCTCCTACACACTTTGGACATTCACAGGCAATTATGTTTCTACTTGGATAAAACAAAGGTTTTCAGAAAATCTGATCAGCTCTTTGTATCCTATGCTGCAGAATCTCAAGGAAAGTCTATATCAAAACAGACCATTTCAAAATGGATAGGATATTGTATCTGTTTCTGCTACGTACACCATGGGAAACCTGTACCTGGTAACATTAGGCCTCATTCCACCAGGGCTACAGCAACATCAGCAACCTTCCTCAGAGGGGTACCAACCAAGGATATTTTGGAAACTACAACTTGGAGTTCAGTGCACACCTTCACCAAGCACTACCACTTACCTCTATACTCAAAAACCATAGCTGGCTTTGCCACTGCAGTTTTGCAGGGCCTACTAGCTTCTCCAAACCCTGTTTAGTACCAACCGCCCAGCCTTAGCTTTGGGATTTAACTCAAGTGTGATGACTGCAGCAGTGTAACATGATGAACATAGTACAGTTTTGTACCTACCATAAATGTAGATGTTCGAGTGTTCACACTGCTGCAGTCCAGGTTACCCTCCCACCTTCCCCTCTTCTTACTTGGGTTTTATCTATACCTCCCTGTTTATACAATCTCTAAGATGTATTTCTATATGGTGTATTTGCTTACAGCTGTAGCTATTGTTTTCTACTTATGTAATTTACTTAGGATTATGTATTGCCTTCATATTTGGGGGCACCTGACATCTGGGACAAGAAAAACTGAAGAAAATGGCATTGGCTGCCTCTTCACACTGACGTCAGGGAAGAAGTGACAGCAGCCTACGCCGGACCAAGACTTTGGAACTCGGGCCAACTGCGGGACCGCCTGACAGCAGATAACCCAAGTGCGATGACTGCAGCAGTGTGAACACTCAAACATCTACATTTATGGTAGGTGCAAAACTGTACTTTCTCCATGGATTCTTGGAAAGTGCTTTCTCTTAGGTTTTTTCCTACTTTGTCCTCCACTCTTGGTCCCCTTGCAGCTTTGGCACGCTCCCATATGTAAAGAATACTGCAACAGAATACTGAATAGAAGGCCGTAGAATAGTTGTGTAAAATCTTACGATAACCACAGATGTCCTTCTCTTCTATGTTGCAGTATACTATCCCTCCTGCCTTTCCCCTACAACTTACTCTTTCCTAGGATGATCTCCTTAGGCTCCTTTTAGACTCCTTTCCTTATGGTGCTGTCTTATTCTGAGGATTGTATGTGCAGACATCCCTTTTATGGTTGATGATGACTGTGCCTTTGTGCGACTTCCCACGTACAGGCAGTGGGTCTAAGCTTTTGTATACAGGCCAGACTTTGAGTCAAATGGCGGAATGCAACCCATATTTAAAGAATACTGCAGCATAGAAGAGAAGGACATCTATGGTTATTGTAAGATTTTACACAACTATTCTTTCTCCCTTCTTTTGGAATTAGCCAGGGACAAGTACCACAAGCTTCCTCACAGACTAGATGTACTCACAGAAGAACAGGGGTGTTTGATGCATGCTGACCTTAGGCATCTACAACTGCCTGAATGATGGGGTTCATCATACTTTTTAGGCACCTGTTTTCTGAAGACATGCTACAAGTATTAAAGGTGGCAAGAAAGCCTGCTACTAGGAAATCATAAGCAAATGAAAAAATGTTCTTGTTGTTGTCAACAAAACAACCACTATCCATTCAGGGTTTGTGTTTCTGTGCTTTTATTGTATTTGTTTGAGTTAGTATGCTGTGGTGCGTCTTGCTTCTCTATCATTGGTCATTTGTTGGCCATTTCAGCATGTCTGCCCATGGATCTCCTTCCTTCAGTGGTTTCTCATGTCAAAATATTTTTTGAAAGAGGTGCTATGCAAGAAGCCTCGCAGAAAACCAGTTGTACCTCCTTGGGATCTGAACTTTCTGTTAGATAAGCTAAACCTTGCTCCATTTGAACCACCTCATCTGGCCAACTTTGGTGTTCTTAACATGTAAAACAGTTTTACTGATTGCTCTGACCTCTGAATGAAAGTATCTGAGTTGCAGGTTCTTATGGTGGATCAACCTTGCTAGGAAAAGAAAAAAATACATGTCTATACCCTGGCAAAACAGCACACAAAAGCAAGGGTGATGGAGGGAGTAGCTACATTAGCAGTAATAATTTTAGCATCTACTCTTATGGTGAGTTTATTTACACATGTGCACTATGTTCTTCATGTTGATCACTGGTGCAGTAGCCACTGTCTCCCTCCCTCCCCCTTGATTTTTGTGCCAGGGTGTGGACATGTATTTTTTTTTCTTTTCCTAGTAAAGTGCTTCTAGGACTTAGCCTCCCTTTGTCAGCTGGCATGAAGGCTCTGAAGGGCTTAACCACCCAAACCTGTCATTTTAATCAGCAAAGTTCAAGCTGACTGGTGATCTGGGTGCTTAGAAAGTGTCCTGAAACTTTGGAAGATGGTTAGCGGATGTATCCTATGCAGGATATAACCTGTATAGCTTTAGGCTAGTGCAACAGTAGTCATTCGAACATCTACTGTTATAGTAAACTTTGCTTACACAACTGTACTTTTTCAGTTCTTATTCCTGATTTAAGACCATTTGAACTGGGGTCATTATAACCTGCTAATGTCTTTACCCATCAATTACAGCCACTCAGTTGTGTGCACCTCAAATGTCCAATTGTGATTAAAAATGGCCACAGTAAAGTATTTCAGCCAACTTTACACACAAAAACATTAGTCCTATAAAGCCAGATTGAGGACTGTGTAGCCTGATATGACAGCAGAATCAGCCATTCTTATCCACAGACAGACCCATTACCCAGCAATTGTAGTCCCAATGTTGACTGTATACATCACAGAATCTGTTTAACTTAATACTGACAGCAGGGTCAGACATTCTCATTCACTGACAGCCCCCATACCCACCAATTGTAGCTCCATAATTGACTATGTACACCTCTCATCTGTGATTGTGGTAAACATAAATAAAATAATTATAGACACAGTCTTGTATTTCAGACTTGCTTCACACATGCATTAGTCTTTAGTATTCCAACTTATTTCTTGCAAATGCTCAATAATTGTGCAAAGTCAGACAAAATGCATACTAGTCCTTTAAAGCTAAACTGTTTAAGCTGATCAGACAACAAGAGGGAAAGTTAATATCACCCACAGACCACTTCCACTACCACCCAGCAGTTACAAACACTTTGCTGTGAACACCACATCTGATTGAGATAAAAATAATACTGTTTCAAACTCCTAGAACATGAATCAGGATAAATCCAAACAGTAATGAGGGATAACTTATCAGAATCAAGAACATACTTTAAATATTGCTATTATTTACCGAGAAGATTATTAGAATTAGTGTTTGCATTAGTATGCATTTTCCTGAAGAACATGAAGTCTGAAACTGAAATGCCCATCATTATTTTGTGACCGAGTCTTCAGTGATTTGCCAGGCTCAGAGACGTTTGAGAGCTATGGAGTTGCAGCTTTGTATCAGATGTACAATAGCCGCCCCACCAAGTATTCCAACTTACTTCTCATGAGTGCATATTAATTCTATAAGCCGTACGGGTCACTGAGCAAACAAGAGGGTAAATTACTTTTATCCATAAACATTTCACACCAATCTAGCATGTAATGCCTCTTTGTGCTGGCACCTTATATTTCTATGATGAAAAATGAGATCTCTTAACGTTTTATGACAAAAATCAGGGACACAAGGCTCAAAGTCATGTACAGATATTAAATATTGCTGTTGTATACTTAGAAACTTGCTAAAATAACATGTGTTCTTCATCAAGATAACTGCTGTAGTAGCCTTAGCTATATGAATTCTAGGGTCCCTATTAATTTTTCGAACTTTTCAAAGTTCGAATGTCATATGGTCAACACCATATGATCGAACTTTGAAAAGTTCGAAGGTTAAAAGCAACGGCTCCGTATAGTGCAGAATGGGAGAATTTCCCTTTTCTGCACTGAAGTGCGATCTCAGAGTTGGTACATTTAAGTAGGGGAGGGTGCAAGAGGGCTTGCCCCCCTCCTCAGAGCATTCATGTTTTTTTTTTAATTTATTATATTTTCGAAGTTTCAAACTTCGCTAACATGTTGTCAAACATATGAGGTTCGAAGTTTCAAAACTTCGAGTATATAATATAGACCCGAGTTCTATCCTGCTAAGTATAAAACAGCAGCCCAACTACCAAAGCTTTAAGGCACCTTCCTTTCAGCCAGGCCTTTGATCAGATCAGGCTGAGCTGACTAAAAAGTGAGGTTTTGGTACCAAAAAACCCTTCAGAGCTTTCCTACCACCAAAGCGTGCTTGCCTTATGGGTTTTCAACAATCAACAGTTGGCTAATGGCTCTCATTGCTGGGCAGATAAGTTCCCTCTGTGAGAAATAGCTTTCCAAATTTACTTTTTTATGACAGAAACTGAACTTTTTCTATGAAAAATACTTTAAAATCTAGAAGTAAGTGTTTTTATTGACTGTCACGTGACTTTTAGTTACTTTTCAACAGGAGAGTTACTTTTTTTACTTTTGTGGAAAAAGTTGTTTAAATCAATTTAAAATAACTTTTTATGTAGTAAAAGTTGTTTTGTTTTACTGTTGGGACTTTGGGGTAAGTTTTAAAAGTGCTTTTTGCTGTGTTGCTTTGGTGGAAAAAGGTACTTTATTATTACTTACTTGTTTTACTGACTATTGCTTCTAGGAATCCCTGGGAATTTTTTTCAGCTTAACCACGGACAACGTACCGGTTTCTTGATTCTTCCTTCCTACTGCAAAAAAAAAAATGAAAATGAATAAACAGCCTTTACCATCAGAGCAGGTTTCTAAAGTGCCGCAGCTGCAGATGGGTGCTGATGTGGCCATTTAATGTACCTCAAACCATTCATCTTTTTCTTTGGCTCCATCTGGTTTAGTCCCTACAGCCAGCATGTACCAGGAGTTAGACATATCATCTGTGGCTGTTGGAGTATCCCTGTTGGGCAAGTGGAAGCCATTCTTGTTGGCCCTGGGTGATGGGGCAGGGAAGAAATACATCTCTCCCTTGCCAGACTGCTCTATCCTTGGGAAGGTTTTATTGGCAACAGTGGGTTTGCTTCTTCAGATGTTCCTCTCAAAAAGAAGCACAAACTCAAGACACTTTTCTTCTGCCTCAGTCAATTTGAACAGGAGTGAATTATTGGCCTTAGCTCAAGTTCATCAGGTTTACACAGGGTTTCAGTGTTGCCTCTACATTGTTTATAAAACAATGGCTGAGAGTTTGACAGCAAGAGAGCAGGAATACCCCCAGAATAAAGAGCAAATGTACTTTGAATGAGATGTTAAACTTGAGACCCCTATCTGCTTCAGTTGGTGATAGTTCAGGTGGATGTAAAAGATCCCCACAGTATCTATCGAAAAAAAGTAGAGGAAGTTAACCATTGCCCCAAATAAATTTATGCCAACTCAAATTCCTCTTTTCCCTCCTGTCCTTCAGCATCTGCTGTTTTAGGCTGTGGTAGAAGCATTCCCTCTTCCTCAGCTAGGCGAAGGTCTTACTTAAGAATGTTTCTGGTGCCAAAGAAAAGAGATTCATAGACATTTCCGGATCTTTCCTTTTACGCCTCTTTGTGATAGTTCCCAAGTTTAGAATATTATCCTTTCACAACTTATCAGTCTTTCACCATTTGAATTTTCTGATGACATTATATTTAAAAGATGCATATCATCACATTCTTGTAGGTCCAGATTTCAGACATTTCTTAAGTTTTTTTTGTGTCTGTATAACACTGTCAGTTGCCCCTTGGGTCTATCCACTGCTGCAAAGGTATTCACAAAATTTCTAGCTTCTGTGAGATCCTATTACTGACTGCAGGGTATTCAAATTTATTTCTTATTTAGATGACTTTATTATCTTTATAGAGAGCCTTTTTTTTCAAAGTGTCTGGAATGTTTCACCTCGAAGAGGAGTCACACAGACTGGTTCCAGGAGAACTTGCAAAATTCTTATTTTATTCATTTTCAGGGGGTTGTGTTCCTGAGGGTGTTTCCTATATACCACAGCTCAAAAAGCTTTTCTAACACAGGAAGAAGTACATCTGTATCTAGACCTAGTAGACTACAGTCTCGTCAAGGAGAATTTTTCAGGACTTTGGGACTCATGGCTCCTGTGCTTCTCATGACTGCTTCAGCAAGACAACATGAGAAAAATCCAGTGGCACCTGAAATTTGTATGGTCACAACATCCCCTGACATCCTGTATTCCAGTTTTCGGGTTTGTGAAAAGTGAGATTCTGTGGTGGAGAGACCATATTTACCATAATCCAGGTCTCCCATTTTCTGCTTTAGCGCACTCTTGTCACAATAGATACCTCAGACTTTCTTGGGGAGCAGTGTCTCTGGGGATAAAAGTGCAGGGACTTTAAAATACAAAAGATAGACCAAGGCACACAAATGTAAACATGTTGTTGGCACTTATAAATGCTCTCAGCTCTCTCAGTCATCTACGGTTCCCCTGGACCACTGCAAGTGTTTACAGACAGCACCACGATGATGTGGTACACAAACATGAGGGGGGGGGCAGGTTTTAACCTTCTATGCAGACATGGTAGACTGGGATGTAGCTTTTCTGCACAACTCACCCTTCAGGCATCTTACATGCCGTTAGAACAAAATTATGTAGCAGACAAGCTGAGCAGGACTAGGACAGACCGTTATGGATGGATATTGAATCAGGGGTCTTCCTGGAATTGATTCAAATGGGGGGAGCATATCAAATAGATCTTTCCAACTCCACTCACAACAATCTGATGACAAAATTCTGCTCTAGGATTCCATGCAGGAAGGCCTGAAAGACATGTTTTTCCTTTTCCTTGGACAGGAATGTACTGTATGTTTTTCCACACTTTCCATTAATATCCAGGTCATTCTGAAGACTCAGACAAACTCTTCAAAGGTAATTGTGATGACTCCCTTCTGGCCCAGGCAACAGTGGTCCTCCCGCCTTTTGGAATTGGACAGGGGCAATTATCATAAGGTTCCTCGCAGTCTGGGCCTACACACACAGGATAAGGGGTGTTTGATATATTTCAACCCCAAACAACTGCAGGTAACTGAGTGGGTGATAAAATCTTAATACATTTTAGGCACCTATTTTGTGAGGATATGCAGTTTAAAGAAGGCAAGAAAACCTGCTTCTAAAAGATAATATAGTAGCAAATGGAAAAGATTTTCTAGTTAGTGCCAGCACGCTTTCAAGGATTGTGTTTCTGTGGTTCTGTATTAGTTGTATGAGTTACTAATCCTAATCATTGTCCTGTGCTAATCCTCCATCAAGGTTCATTTGTTGGCTTTTTTCGCATGTCTTCCCATAGAGCTCCCTCTTTCAATGCAGTCTCATGTAAAATGCTTTTGAAGGGGTTGTTACATACTAAGCCTCATAGAAAACAGATGTCTCCTCCTTGAGATGGTAATAATAATAATACATATTTGTTAACCAGGTAGGCCCAGTGGACACAGTCCCTTTTCAGGAGTGACCAGGGCTAGTACAGTGATTTTCACAGGATTTCATAGTAGGCAAATGAGGGCTGTGGGAGTCAAACCCTGTACAACAGAAACTACAGCTCACAACTTTAACCTCTGTGCTAACTGCTAGATGATAATTTACCAGGATCTTAATTTTGATTTGGAAAAACTAACTCTTGCTCCATTCGAACCTGCTCATCCGGCTGACGTGAGGTTCTTAGCATGGAAAACAGTGATGTTTAACAAACACGTGGGAATTTCTGCCATTTGGATAGTATGCCCTGCTACCCTTCCTCTGGCAGCTTACAAAAGTTCAGAACCCATCCAACTGCCTGTCTGTGGTTGAGGTGGACCAGTCACCTAGCAGCACAGGGACTGCCTTTCAGACCCACAGACATGTTCCTTTCAGTTTTTTAGTGTCATAGTTAAGAGAAGGCTTTGTTGGAAGACTTCTCCTTACTTTGGATCTCTTCAGGTGAGAAATGCTTTTGGGTTTTATTTCTTCCCTCTGCTTCTTTCTGTCAGTGCTTTGAATAGTGTATTTTTCTGCTTTGCTTTTTTTTCTGACTGGGAAATTGTATATGCTTGGAGTTTTTCTTTACCTGCAGTATAAAATTCATACTGTTTAAGCTAATTTTTGTTTTCTGTGCATTTTTAACCCTTGTATTATGTTTTATGGCCATTGGTGAATGTTTAATCGAGTTTCTGTATTAAGACACTTTAGTACAGTTCCTCTCATTTCCTCATGCTTCCAGAGCTTAAGCGTTAATCGTGTGTTATTTCAGTTGATTAAAATATTCATTTGAAAGTTTTGTTAGGAAAACTTGCTGATGTGTTGCTATCAATCTCGCCTTTATTCTCACTGATGGGCCGGATCTGTCTCAGCCTTTACAAAAGCTCAAGAAATTCAGCAAAGCTGGTGAGCCTCCTTCCCTACGCATAATGCAGTTCCCTTACTTCCCCCAGATCTCGTTTGCCTCTCTGCTAGAAGGACCTTCAAGCAAGCTCTGGGGTAAGTTTCTTGTGATTTCTTTTTCCTTTATCATATTCTTTCTCTTTACATTTTTATTTGTATTGTTAGTACTAATTTAGTGCCTTTCCTAGTCCTTTCTCAAGTAGTAGTTGTCTTCTAGTTAGCTGTTCCCCTTTCTGTTAGCATCCTTTTAAATTAGAGGGTGTTCAACTCCACCCATTTGAGTTACAGGGTATTCCTTTCCCTTTTTCTTCTTTTATCCCTTTACAGTAACATTCATTTTAGTTAGAAAACAGTTGACAAAGTCCGTTTAAGTTAGAGGACTTCACCTCCCTTTGTTAGTTGTATTAATAGTTGTCACTTTCTTTGCCCCAGTTTACCATTCGTTTAAGTTAGAGAACAGTTGGCAAAGTCCATTTAAGTTAGAGGACTCCCCATTCTCCTTCCTTTCTGTCTCTCTGGTTGTTAAAAAAAAAAAAAAAATATATATATATATATATATATATATATATATATATATATATATATATATCTTGTTTTTTAGTTTTCCTAGTTTTCAGGTATGTCCTAAAAGGAGCTTAAGCCTTTAGAGTGTAAGACGTGCAGCAAAAAGATGCTCATCAGTGATTCTCATACCTTATGTGTCTACTGTTTGGGGCCTCTTCATTTGCAGGAATCTTGTTCCATCTGTTACTCTTTTAACCAGAGGGCATTAACGGAACGCATAAAATAAATTGATTTTGAAGGGGTCATTAAAAGCCTCATTTGCTGAGGCTATTTCGTCTGATCCCGCGTCTCCTAAATCTGACAAATCTGAGAAGATGGGAAAGAGACCTTCTCCAGCTCTGAAATCATTGTCGGAGCCGAAAGTCAAATCTTCTAAGGTGTCCTCTCCAACAGTATCCTCAGCAGATGGCACTCTGCAGGAAGTTCCTTGGAACTGTCGACATCTTTGGCTCCGAAATCTTCTACTCACTCATCGGCTCCGAAAGAACCCAAGCCAGCCAAGTACTGTTATCAGAGCAGATCTCTGTCCTTGGAGTCAGTTACCTCTCGGCTCCCTTCTCTTTTCTTGACTAGGTCTAGATCTCGCACATTGTTCACTAGGTCTACTTGGGAGCCTCTCAGATGAAGATGTGGATAGGCTTGTGCAGAGGCTTCTTAAGACACCTGCCTTGGCCAAGCTTTTTTTGGATCCAAACCCAAAGGAGTCGAATTAGACTCATCTTACCTCTTTGGTGCCTATTCCTCCTCCGATCCGTTCTTCGGTCTCAGGCCGGAAGACTCAGATATCCATCTAGTGTCTGTTTTGGGTCCAGGGCCAATCGCCTCCTTGGATTCTGGTATTGCACCAAGTGTTTCCACCCAGACAGAGCAGGAGACCTATGGGAGCCGACACTCACCAGTTGGTCCCTCTGAGTCTATTCACATCCCCTTGGATCCGACTATATCTCTTGGGGCCTTGGCATGGATGGGTTTAGCTCCCGCCTCATCTTCGGAGCTTCTGTCTCCTGCTTCAGGGGCTCTTTCTGCACCGACATCGTTTTTGTCAGGTCTGGGGAGTTCTTCAGAGTGGGGCCAGACTGCTTTCGAGGTTATGAGGAGGGTGATGACTGCTCCTCAGTCCTCGGAGTTTCCTCTCTCGTTGGCACAGGTGTCTACACCTCATCATCTCTTTCCACAGGCCCACAGAGAGCCATAGCCTCAGGATATTCCCCAGGGGACTCCCCCCCCCCCTCTTCTGAAACTTCCTCGGAATATCCCACTGAGGAAGTCCCATGGAAGAGATCATGCAAGAGGAAGCATCTGGACTCCCCAGAGGAGTCCGTCACTTCATATACTGACCTCGATGAAGCAAAAGGGTCCCCATGGTCACCACCTGAGGACATCTCCTTTGGAGACATCTTGGAAATTCTGTAACAGAGAGATGACTGGCAGTCCTCATCCCCTTCAGCCGAGGAGTCTGTATACCTGAAGGCTTTTGGATCTCGCCCTTCAACCACCTGGGTGACGCTGCCTTCCAACAAGCTTATTCAGTTAATCTCTCAGAAGGACTGGGAGACCCAGATTCCATAGAGCCCACTTCTAGAAGGCCAAATAAGTACATCACAGCTTCTAGGAGCATGGATACATATGGGAAGCGCGTCTTCTCCTCAGCGGCTTTTACATTACGATCATTGAATTACCTTGCTCATTTCACCAGACTTCAGAGGGATCTACTAAAAGAACTATCAGACTCCCTCCAAGGAACTGAAGCTGATGCAGTGGCAGATAAGGTCAATGCTCAGCTCACTATCTTTAACTCTGTGGTAAACTCCTCCATTAGATTAATTTCTTACGCAGCAGATGGAATGAGCAGAGTGGCGGGTTCAGGCACCATCAGGAGGCAGGCCTGGATGCGCTTCTGTGATTTCGTGGAGCCCTTGAAGTCTTCCTTTGTTAATGCTCCCTTCGATGGCTCATCTGTCTTTGGGCCCAAAAGTAAAAGAAACGCTAACCCAGTGTGAACAGGGAAGGTAAGATCTTGTCTGCCATTGGAGTGTTTTTCCACACCCAGCAGACCATTTCCAAAGGGACTGTGGGAAAATGTGGTTCAAAAAAATCACAAATGTCTTACCAAGACAGTCAGGATGGAAGTTCCCCCAGGGACAGAGGAGGGAGAAATAATGGAAGATGCCACCCACGCTGCAGAGAAGGCCCGCAGAATCAGGGCTCCAGAGAGTCTTTCTTTGGAGACCCTTCCAGCGCTCCTGAAGGATTGCCTGACTGCTTGCCACTGCAGGCAGTCAGGGGGTGATTGTCACTGCACCTTAAAACCTGGCAAAAGATGACCAACAGCAGAAGGGTGCAGGACATAATATCTAGGGGATATATTGTTCCCTTCTCTTTTCCCATCCCCATCAAAAAATCCGTTCCAGATGTTTCACCCAGTCAAAAGGAACAAGCAACATTAGAAATTCAAAAGTTGCTCAGAAAATGAGTCATCCAAGAAAAGTCCGCAGATCCTCTTTCTTTTTAGTTCCAAAGAGAACAGGGGGCTGGAGACCAATATTGGATCTCAGTGAACTCAACAAATCGATGCAGAAAACCAAGTTCCAGATGGTGACACTGCAGCTGATATTTCCATTCCTGGAAAAAGATAATTGGATGTGCTCTATAGACCTTCAGGGTGAGTACTACCACAATTTAATGGAAAGACAATCCAGAAGGTTCCTGCACTTCCGGCTATGAGACAGTCACTTCCAGTTCCAAGCTCTGCCCTTTGATCTCACTACAGCCCCCAGAGTGTTCAAATGAATGGCAGTAGTGGCGGCTCATTTGAGACGTAGAGAATTCCAGGTGTTAACATATCTGGACAAATAACCACCATGACCAGGCATCTTCTGCTACAAGCCAGGGACTATACACTACATCATTGCTCCTCTCTAGGCATTTCCATCAATTACGACAAGTCTGCTCTAGAGCCGTCTCAACATTTAAACTTTATAAGAGCAGAGATAAATACAACCTGCTGTGATAGCAAGACTCCCCCCCCCCCCCGAAAGGGTGCAAGATCTATGTTTACATGTGAAAGTGTTACTCAAGAAAACTTGAGCAGTGAGAGACAAGTACTACAAGTTCTGGAAAAAGTAGCAGCTACCATTGTACATACTCCTTTAGCTCCTCTTCACATGCAAATACTTCAGTGGTTACTATCGACACAGTGGTCAATTCTGGATTTGCCAGTGTCACACAAAATTCTCATAAATTCCTGCAAAAATAATCTCGAATGGTGGACTCATTCTCCTGTAGTGTCTCAGGGTTGTCCATTCATTCATTCTTCCACCTCAGGCCATGGTGACTTCAGATGCTTCCCTGATTGGGTGGGGGTAGCATTAGATAATTCAAGCCACCTGCCAGGAGCATGATGGTCACCTGCAAGTAAATGTTCTAGAGATGAGAGCAATGATTTTGACGTTGCAAGCATTTCAGAACACTCTCTGTCTAGGAACAATATCAATTTAGTCAAGACAGTATGTCAGTAGTCTGGTACAGAAGCAAACAAGGAGGAAACGGATTTTACCCCCTTTGTCGAGAAGCTCTAAGGGTTTGGCAAAGTGCAATGTCTTCTGATTGCAGCGCATATCTGGGGGAAGTCCAGTGTGATTGCTGACAAATTGAACAGGACCATATTATGGCCTCACAAATATTCCCTCAATCAGAATGTAGTGGAAAGCATTTTCCACAAATGGAGCCAGCCTTTCTGCAATCTCTTTGCTTCGCCCACCAATACTAAATGCAGCAACGTGATCCCCTTAATGGGGAAGTCACCAAGGGATGCACTTGTTCACGATTGGCCTCTGGGACTGCTACATGCCCCCCCCCCCCAAATTCCCAGGTTTTTGCAGAAAGGCAGTCTGTTGGAGACCATGATAATCCTGATTACTCCCTATTGGCCTCGTCAAATTTGGTTTCCCTTTCTACAGCCTCATCTTCTGGGTGATGCATGGATTTTGGACCTGGCTGCAGATCTGCTGAAGCATCCATTGGGATTGGCTCATCCCAACCTTCAAAACTTCAAGTTGACAGCTTGGCTGCTCCAGTTCCCTTGATTGCCAGGTTTCCTCTTCCTTCCTCTCCAGTAAAATCTATCTTGTTGTCCTTCCATAAGACCTCCACAAGAAGATTATACAAGAGTAAATGGAACAGGTTTATTATGTGGGCAAGTGACAACCAAATAGACCCCTTTTCTGATCCCATACATCCTATCTTGGAATTTCTAGCGAAACTTTTTCATGAAAGAACAGCTGCTTTTTACTATCAAAGTCCAGCTAGCAGCAATCTCAGATTATCACATGGGAGAAGAGGGCTCTACAATCATGTCACACAGACTTTGTAAAACCTTTTTGAAAGGAAAAACTGTGATTAGACCTCCCTCCATACAAGGATCCTACTCCTCCATGGGATCTAAATTTCATTGTAACAAACATCATTTAATCCCCCTTTGAACCTTCAGCCACATGCAATAGAAAGTTTCTGTCTTGGAAAACACTATTTTTAGTAGCGATTACCTGAGCCAGAAGAGTCTTGGAACTGCAAGCCTTGTCCACAAAGCCCCCCTACCTACTTTTCCATAAGGACAGAGTCTCTTTGCTTACTTAACCCCTCCTTTCTTCCTAAGGTTGCGTTAGAAAGTAATCTTAATCAGTCTATTGAGCTGGCTGTGTTTTTCCCAAACTACCAAAACAAAGTCATGTGCATAGACAATTACGTTTTCAGAACTTCTGGGTTTAGAAAATCAGACCAACTTTTCGTCTCCTATTGTGAGACCAGAAAAGCTCAGGCATAGTCTCAGCAATGCTAGCTTGGCCCTTCGTAATTATTACTTCTGTATTTCTTTTTAGTAAGATGAACAGTGTTTCTTGTTTTATAATCTCTGGGTTGGCAAACAAGATCTGAAGGAAGTAAGGGAAGTGCGTTATGGGTAGGGAAGGATGCCCAGGAGATTTTCTGAAGTCCTCGAGCTTTTGTAAATGCCAAGACTGATCCGACTCATCAGTGGTGATAAAGGTCGAGATGGACAACACACATGGAACGTTATGGTAAGTACATAACTTCTTTTTGCAGTTTTTTCTTTGTGGCTATGATTATTTGAGGTCATTAAGTAGGTTTACAGTATTTTAAACTTTTTTTTTTTTGTTTAAATTGTGCTTTTGGTGCCATTTTATATGTTAAACCTTTTTGACAGAAATTTTTAATAAGTTTATACTTTATTCCTTTTCTAAGGCAGTTTTCTGCTGTTTTTAACCATTTGGGGCTAAAACTAAGCTTTGTTTATTAAAATTAGGGAACTTTTGTGGTGTATATTTTGTTGTTTGAACTGTATTACTAAAACTACTGCCATTTTACTCAGTTTAGTGTTCAAAATAGTATCCCTACAGAAACAGACCCCCAATTGCAGTTTAGAGAAAAAATATTGAGATTTGTCCTTTTTTCTGGACTTACCATGTAGCCAGTATTTGGTATTGATTTGGCAATTTTTTTCCCCCTGCCTTGATGGATTCATAAACGGTGTCCTTACCACCACTGCCACCATCTACCTGTTGTGCAACTAAAAAACATATGAATAAATCAGCAAATATGCCTCAGTCTGTGATTTGTGACTCCGCAATAGCCTTGGGCTGGCTGTTGGACCACTTATCATCTTTTGCCTCCAGTTCCCCTGTTGTGGTGTTTGTACCACAACTGTGCATTACACAAGTGTCAAATACATCCTTCTGGGCTGTATCACTGTTTGGTTCAGATGTAGAAGAACCAAATTCTTTAGATGCAGGGGAAGTTAGGGGTGCAGAATCTGTTGCCATTGTTGGTATATCTCCCCCAGGGATTCTCTCAGTAGTGTAGTACATGAAAAAGAGACAGAAAACCCACCATGTTGTAGGGCAGCAGTCTCTGACTGTGTTTCTGCCCGAGATGGTGGCTGTGGCTAAATCAGTTGTTGAGGCTGTTGATTACACGGTGCAAACCTGGGTAATGAGTAACCCCCCCCCCCCCCGTTCAGTCATCCAAGGATCCTGACTTTGAAGGAGATCTACAATCTGAGGTTTTGGAGGTGTCTAAGAGTCTGATCAGTCACATTCCTCTGAAGATGAACAGGTTCAGAAATCCAAATGGATGATCTGATGTCACCTTCATTCACCTCATGATAGGGTCTTGGATACAACGCTCAGGATCCAGTTTGGCCACTTTCCACAGACTTGGATCCAAAGCTCAGGCCTATTCCTCATATCCTGCATCCACCCAACTGCCTCAGATCTTGTTTGCCACTAAGAGAGCTCAGAAGCAGATTCCATCCTCAAAAGCTTTCGTTAGTTTATTGGGTTTTGTAAGTGCCTTTGGCAGTTACCTTCCTCCCTTGTCTATTTCTGACTTTCTCATTATTTAAAAAAAAAAAAGTTTTGCTTAGTTCTGTTTTCTTAAGTTAACTTTATAGTTAGAGTTACAGGTAATTTTAGTGGAGTTAAAGTTAGAGTTAAAGTTGAAGTTAAAGTTGATCTCCTTATCCTTCTTCCTGAGACTTTTGGATCATCCGTTATTTTTGGCAGGTTTTTTCTTATGGCTGACAAACTGGTTCTAGGCTTTAAATGCTGCACTTCTTGTCTGTATAAGATCCCCAATCAGGATGCCCAAAAGGAGTGTGTGTGTGTGTGTGTGTGTGTGTGTGTGTGTGTGTGTGTGTGTGTGTGTGTGTGTGTGTGTGTGTGTTGCCTGTGAGCTGACCATCTTAATGCTGACTGTTCCCTCTGGCATTAGCTGACCGACAGAGCAAACTTATTTTAAGAAGCCTAATTCCTTCCTCGGCTGAGGCTCGGACCCCTTCTCAGGCTTCTGCCTCCTTGATTTCTGTTAAGGAGGCAAAAAAGAGGCCCCTCCCTGCTTCCCCGAGGGACACTCCTGATTCTAAGAAGCCAGGGAAATCAGCAGAGTCCTCTTTGGATCTGCCTAAATCTGCTCCAACCTCGGACCCTACTGCTATGGATCTGAGTGACTTGATGAAGTCACCAGCTCTTTTCTAGGTCCAAACACTCAAGGCCACCATCATCGACATCATCCAGGTCCTCCAGAAGCTTCTCCAAGGTGGATGTGGACAGATTGATGAGCTTTCTTAAGGTCCAGATTCAGATGGGTTTAGTCTTGGCTCTATCCCCCATTGGATCCGTGAGCTACCCTAGTAACCCCATCAGGACTCCTTCTCCAATCCGTCTCCCGGCTTCGGAGCTTAGGGATTCAGGTCAGCCGTACAAGTTGGACTCAGTGTGGAAGAACATTTCTTCCTCAATGCCAACTGAGTATGCCCTTGACTGCCCCCTGTTCCAGCCTTGTTGGAGCAGAGTGAATCTCAAAGCCATGACATCAGTGTCAGGTCCAGGAGACTGGGATTGGTTCCGTCCCTCTTGGAGCCATCCCTTTTCTTGGAGGCTTCGTCAGTCAGTAGCTCGAGTCTGATCCCATTTGTAGGTCACAAATCCAGTGCAAGTCCTGTCTGTTTATCTTTGGTAGCTTTGGCTCTGGGGGATCTGGGTAGGGCTTCACCCGGTCCTTCAGCCTTTCAGGTAGTAGGGAGGGTCTTCTCTCGGGTTGGAGATTCGACCTTACAAGTTCTTCAATCCACCCATGTAACTCCATCAGATCCTTGTCTTCCTCTCTCTCATCCTGCCATGAGTCATCCCAAGGCCTGTTCCAAGTGGCCTCCAAGGCTTCCCTGCTCAGGAGGGATCCCCCTCTTCTGGTACCTCCTCAGATTATACCCGGCTGAGAAGGTTCCTCAGAAGAGGACGTGTAAAAGGAGGCACATGGACTCCTCCTGGAGTTCTTAACTGAGGATATTAACTTCGATGAGGTGGAAGGATTCCCCCCGATCCCCACCTGAGGATGTCTCCTTTGGAGACATTTTGGAAACTCTGAAGCAGAAAGGTGGGGGGTCTGCCCACCCTCCTTCCTCTGAGGAGCCAGTTCTCTGGGAAGTGTTCAAGATGGGCCCATGTACGTCCTGGGTCCCCCCCCAGTGGATGCCCTAGTGGATTTAATATTTGGCTGTGCGTGGAAGGAACCGGATTCCATCGAGCCTATACCCAAGCAGCCCAATAGGTTTATAGTGCCCTCTATGGACAGGAAACACTGGAGTAAGTGTCCAGTGGTCGATGTTGTTGTGATGGGGCCAGCCACCAAGAAAGAGCTGGCAGAGGAGACTGTCGATGTCTATCCACCGAACAAGGAGTCCAGAGCACTGGACAGAATTGGGAAGTGTGTTTATGCCTCAGCAACCTTTCTGCTGAGGTCGTTAAACTGTCTAGCTCATTTTACTCAGCTCCAGTGGGATCTGGTCAGAGATCTTACAGCTTCTCTCTGAGTCCATGTCTGCGGAGGAGTTTAAGAAAGTTTCTCCCAAGCTGGCCCCTCTTTCATCCATTGCCAGTTCTTCTATGAGGTTAATCTCCCATACCACGGAGGACACTTCACGAGCAGCCAGTTCAGGACTTCCCTAAGGAGGCATGCCTGGATGAGGCTATGTGATTTTGCAGATCCCTTTAAGGCATTATTTGTCAATGCCCTGTATGATGGCACCTCTTTTTCTGGGCCTTCAGTTATTAGAGACACCCTCACCCACAGCGAAAAAGACAGGAAGACCCTTTCTGCTGTTGGAATCAAGTTTTCTACCCCCCAAGAGGTCCTTTTCCAGAAACCAGTGTGGGGACAAGAAGATTTGGATATTCTTCGTGTTTCACTGTTGCAGTCATCACCTGTGGTTATCCCTGCTGTCGTAGCCCTGGCTCGGCCCGAATACCAGAGTCAATGTTTTTGTGCGCCGGCTGATGTCGCCAGTAGTCTGATGTCAGGTCATCAATACTGTAAAGCAAGGCAACTGACATCATTACACCAGTCTTTCTTGCCATGGAGCTCGTAGCAGAAGCAGTTCTCACGAGTGCCAGTCGGTCACTACCAGAAGTCGAATTTCAGCAGAAAACGTCTAAAGCTAGGTACCCCGTTGGGGGCCCTTTTTTCTTGCTCTAACCAATGTCCGAAAAAGTTAACAATTGTCTTTCCTGTGGAAAGCAGATCCCACACCGAGACTTTCATTCTTACTGCATCACTTGTTTAGGCCCAGACCACGACATCCCTCATTGCCGGTTCTGTGCCCTCTTTTATGTGAGAACCATTCGCCGTAGAGCTCTTTTTGTAGGCAATTATTTTCATGTTCTGTCTTTGATTTCTGATATGGTGTCCATCAGCCAACAATCTGTCGACATTCCGAAAAAATGTAAAGGTAGAGACAGGCCACACAAGGCTAAGCCTTCCGACGACGCTGCCACTAAGCAAGTCGTCAATACTCTGGAATTAGTGAGGAGCTTTCTCAGCCCCTGATGCCCGACTCGCTTTCTATGCAGGTCTCTGCTATGACCCTTTTGGAGTCCGGTATGCTGCAGAAATCAAACGTCTTCCGAGCCTTTGGCTGTCTGTGCCTCAGTTGGGTCTGAGCCGCGACACAGGCAGTGGCTTCTGAGGAGGCCTTTCGCACTACCGATTCTAGACAAAAAACAAAGTCTTCTCATCTGACTACTGCTTCTCAGAGACTGACGGATTCTCTCAGGCCTCGAAGCCAGGCCACTCCTAGGAAATCTGCTTCTAGCCACCATTTTTCTACTGCTCCCCCACCCCAAGCTTAAATGCTTAAAATGTTGGAGGATCTCCTCTCCTTTATCCAAGGTACTCAGGCACCCACTCCAAAAAGGAAAGGGCATCCTTCTCCAGAAATTATGACAGACCAAGAGTCTGAGGAATCTGATTATTCTGCCTTTGAAGAAGAACAACATCCCTTAACTGTTTATGAGGATTCAGATGCAGAGGAATCCATCCCTTCTGCCTCCCCTCCAGAGGACCTCTCCTTTGGGGAAATCCTTCACTCCCTCATGGAACATTTTCAATGGGAATCTCAAGACTTTCCACAGTCAAAGAAACAACTTAGAGAGTTTTTGGACCTGCCCCAGCACAGACCCCTGGCCATCCCACCTATTCTGGAAGTGGTGGATGATGTTTTCCATGAATCCAGCTTAGCCCCTGATGCCCTGCCTCCTGCTCCAACTAAACCTAACAGGTACTACAGAGAGCAGGATTTTCACAAATACCTGTACAAGAATCTTGCTGCAGACCCTGATGTTATTACACAGAGACCCAAAGGAGCTAAGACTAGTTCTGCCAAGAATCCTCTTCCTTCTGACAGACTTCCGAGCTCTGGACAGATAGGGTAAGAAAGTGTACACCTCTGTAACCTTAGCTGTCAGAGCACTCAGTTGTTAGTTCCATATGTTAAAATATCAACAACACATTTTGGAACAATTAAAATAGAAGATTGCTACCTCTCCTGACGGTGCCAACACAAAAGAGCTGACAGAATTAATGCACTCTGCTTGTCAAGTGGCCAAATACTCATTACAATGTGGATGTGATGCCCTAGAAGCCTCTAGCAGGGCAGCAGTGACAAGATCTGTTATTAGAAGACATGCATGGCTGAAGGAACAACCTCTCCCTGATCATGTCAAGTTTAAACTTATTGATCCACCTAGATAAGGAACGCCCATTTGGGGAAAAAGCAGAAGAGGTGCTTGAAAAGATGGAAGACCAAGCAAAATCTGTGCAAACAGTAAAAGATTTCTTTCAAGTTCAACCTCCCAGATTCAGCAGGAGTTTTCCCTCTAAGCACTGGGCTTTCCCTGCACCTAGCAGACAGGGCCAAGGTAAGACCCGCAGGGACAGGCCATCCAGGCCCCTATCCCAGGGCCAGCAAAGAAGCAAACAATGGGCCACTTCCATCTCTAAGGCAGGGAGTTCTAAGCCAAGCTTCTATGGCAAGTACTCACAATGACTCTCCCTCTGTCCTCCTTTCACTCATCAAAAACTAGGAGGAAGGCTCACCATCTTCAAGGACAAATGGGTCTCTATAACCAAGGACCAATGGGTCTTAAAAATCATTTCTCAGGGATACAGATTGTCCTTCAGTGAACTCCCTATTCCAAGAGGGTATCCAGACCTCCCCCAAACCAGTGGGCAAGGCATTAAAACAGGTCACAACTCTAATATCCCTGTGGGCAGTAGAACCTGTCCCTCCATATCAAACAAATGCCTGGCTTGTGACACTAGAACTAAAAGATGCCTACCTCCACATCCCCATCAGGAAAATCATGCAGGAAATTCCTGCACTTCAGAGCAAGCTATCAACACTTTCAGTTCTCTGCACTGCCCTTTGGCTTATCTGCTGCTCCCAGAGTATTCACCAAATGCTTGGCCCCCGGCTATAGCATTCTGCAGACAGAGAAATATACAGATTTACCCTTACCTGGACGACTGCCTCATTCAGGTGGACTGCAAAGAAAAGTTACTCCAGGACCTTCTCTTTGTCTGATTACTCCTAACTTCCCTAGGGTTCACCATCAACTAGAAAAAAATCAAAGCAATACCTCACCAGGAAAATTGTTTTCCTGGGAGCTGTGCTAGACACAGCAACCCAAATGACCTTCCTATCCCCAGAAAAGCAGAGCTTCCTGCCTCTCTACTTCACCCAGCTGGCTTCCAGAAGTCACCTCACTGTGAGGAAGATGTTCTTCATGTTTCACTGTTGCAGTCATCACATTTGGGTTATCCTTGCCAGGGTGGCCCTCAGCCGGCCCGAATACCAGCGACTTAGTATTTTTGCTTCTGTTGCTGTCGCTTCAGGACTGACGTCAGGTGGTCAGTAGTATAAAGTAAGGCAGCTGATGCCATTACATCAGTCTTTCTTGCCGAAGCAGTTCACATGAGTGCCGGTTGGCTGCTACCTGAGCTTCGTCTTCCGAATTGAAGCTGAAGTCTTCTAAAGCCAAGTACCCCATTGGGGATCCTTTTTTCTTGCACTAACCGATGTCAGAAATAGTTAACAATTGTCTTGCCTGTGAAAAGCAAATACCACACCAAGACTTTCATTCTTACTGCATCACTTGCTTAGGCCCAGACCACGACGTCCCCCACTGTTGCTTTTGTGCTTTGTTCAACACCAGAACTATACATTGTCGGGCCCCTATTGTAGCCAGATATTTTTGCTTACAATCCCCGAATTCTGATATGGCTTCGATAAGCCATGTGACAGCAGGTCTTCTGAAAAAACGTAAAGATAAAGACAGAGACAGACCTCACAGGTCCAAACCTACCGACGACGATCCCGTTAAGCTAGCCGCCAGTTCTCCGGTCCTCAGTGAGGCGATTTTGCAGAACCTCATACCCACTTCTGTTGATTCGCAGACCGATACCAAAACCCTTTTGGAGTCCGGTATACCGCAAAACACTTCCTTGATTTAGGATCCCACTGTTGTTTCTACCTTGGATGGGTCCAGAGCCACTGAGCAGGCACCGGCTTCCGAGGAAGTCCATGTTCATCGTGCATACAGCTGCAGTAATCACAGATGGGTTTTCTGCCGTCAGGCAGGTCCTCGGTCGGCCGAATTCCAAAGTCTAGGTCCGGCGTCGGTTGCTGTCGCCTTCTTTCCTGACGTCAGTGCGACAGGGGTATATAAGACACAGCCGATGCCATTTTCTTCAGTCTTTTTTGCCGCTTGGTGCCCGAAGCAGAAGCAGTTCGCAAGTGCCGGTCGGCAGCTCCTGAAATTACGAAAATTTGGAAACCGAAGTCTTCTTTAAAGCTAAGTACCCCGTTGGGGAAACTTTTCTTGCCTCAGACCGATGTCAGACAAAGTTAACAATTGTATTTCTTGTGGGAAGCAAATACCGCATAAGGATTTCCATACCTTGTTTAGGCTCAGACCACGACGTCTCGGGCATTCGCTTTTGCGCTACCTTCAATAAACGCACTATTAAGCGTCGGGCGGAGTTCGCCCAGCACTTTTTTGGTAAATCCTTTGATTATAAAATGTTGTCGGAGACTCCGACTACCGTTTTGTCCAAAACACGCAAGGACAAAGACCGACACGCGAGGTCCGCGGTCTCCTCAGACACCACGACAAAACCGGCTACACGTGGTCCGGTTCTCAGCGAGGCGCCTACGCAGTCCCTGACTACCGACGACACTACTCTGGCGGTGTCTTCTGTAACCGAGACCGCAGGTGCCTCGGCCCATACCCAGACTACAGTTACCGAAGCCACTGTGAGTGTTGAGCCTCCTAATGTGGACAGGTCCACTTCCACCCATGGTGTCTTTAGACCCTCATCTTCCTTTTCCATAAAGGCATTTACTAAGTCAAAATCAGCCATGCATCCCAAGCGGCCTGTTGCACAGGGCCCATCTCCAGGCCCCATGCCTAAAAAACAGATGCTAAAAATGGCTGAGGATTTAATTACTCTTATTAGGGGTTCCCAACCCCCTCCGGACAAGAGGCCCAGAGTGGAGGAAGATTCTCCCTCTTCTGACCAGGGCTCCATTATTTCAGAACATTCTGATGAAGAGGAACACTCATACTCCCCTTTTGAAGATTCTGATGCAGAGCAGTCCATTCCTTCTGTATCTCCCCCAGAGGATTTTTCTTTTGGGGAAACCTTGCATACCTTGAGGGAACACTTCCATTGGGAAGGCCAAGACTTTTCTGATTCCAAGAAAAGACTTAGGGAATTCCTTTTGCTACCTCAGCACAGACCTGTGGCGATACCTCCTGTCTTGGACATACTTGATGATGTCTACTCGGAGGCTTGCCTTAATCCGGATTCCCTGCCTCCTGCCCCAGTCAAGCCTGATAGGTACTACAGAGTTCCTAACTCTCACCAATTTCTTTACAAAAGCCATAATGCTGACCCTGAAACCATTTCTCAAGGCCCCAAGGGAATGAAGGCCTCTACTGCTAAGAATCCACTACCTTCCGAAAGAGAGTCTAGATCCTTAGAAAGGTGGGGAAAAAAGGTATATACCTCGGCCACCCTAGCCATGAGGGCCTTAAATTGTCAATTCCATATGCTTAAATATCAGCAGTTGCTGTTATCACAATTAAGGAATAAAATGTCACAACCTGAACAACCAGATTTGAAGGAGTTGCAGGATATGATGCATAGTGCAGAACAAGTGGGTAAACACACCTTACAATGTGGCTATGATGCTCTAGAGGCCTCAAGTAGAGCTGCTGTTACAGGATCAGTCATTCGTAGACATGCCTGGCTTAGGGAACAAACCTTGCCTGATCATGTTAAAGCTAAACTACTAGATGCTCCTTTACAAAAGGATGTATTATTTGGTACTAATGCTGAGGAGATACTACGGAAAATGGAAGAAAAAGCTAAATCTATGCAAACTGTCAAAGCTTTTCTACAGGTTCAACCACCACGTTTCAGCAGATATTGGCCTTCAAAAAACTGGTCCTTTTCAGCCACGGACAAACCCCAAAGAGGTAGATACAGGCGCACAAGGGGCAGAGGACAATCTCAAGGATCATATAGAGGCAGACAATGGCAAACTCCAGCACCAAGAGGTGGCGAAGACAGTGCACAACAATACAGGAAACAAAACCAATGACTTTCCCCTTTTCATGCCAAGCAAGTCTCAGCTGGCAGCACCCTTGGGAGGAAAGCTGGCATTATTTACAAGAAATTGGCATATTATCACAACAGACAAATGGATCCTGGACATCATAAACAGAGGCTGCAGATTTCATTTTCACACTCTTCCAAAAATGAGAGGCATGCCGAACCTGCCACACAATCAAAGGGCAGAGGCTCAAATACAAATTTCAAAGCTCATAGACATGAAAGCTATTCAAGAGGTACCTACTCACGAACAAGGTCAAGGATTTTATTCCAGACTATTCCTGGTACCAAGGAAAGGAACCGACTGGAGACCCATTTTGGACTTATCCATCCTAAACACATTTCTACTCGTACCAAAATTCAAGATGCTCACCTTACAGCAACTTCTTCCCATGCTGGGCAAGGAGTTTTGGCTGGTAACATTGGACCTCAAGGAGGCATACCTGCATGTCCCAATCAGACAAAGCTGCAGAAGATACCTCAGATTTCTTGCAGGTTCAATCCACTATCAATTCTCTGCATTGCCCTTTGGCTTATTTACTGCGCCCAGAGTATTCACGAAATGCCTGGCAGTAATTGCCTACTGCAGACTTCAAGGGATGCAAATTTACCCTTATTTGGACGATTGCCTGATCCAAGCGGACAGCAAACACATACTTCTGGAACATGTGGCTTATGTAACACGGTTATTGAATTCTCTGGGATACACAGTCAACAAAGAGAAATCCAGGCTAACACCATCTCAGAAAATAACTTTCCTGGGTGCCAACTTGGACATAAACACCCAGATGGCCTATCTTACGCCAGAAAAACAGGGGCAACTAACTCAGTACTTCAAAATACTAGCAAATTGTACCAGGCTAACTGCAAGGAAAATCCTGCAGGCTCTGGGCTTCATGGCATCTTGCATTCTTCTAATCCCATGTGCAAAGTTGCATATGAGGAAACTTCAATGGTACCTACAAAACCTATGGTCTCAACACAGCCACAGTTTGGAAACAATAATACCAATAATCCCATGTTTGCAACAGGAATTTCTATGGTGGGCCCAAGCATGCCAAACAAACACAGGTCTACCATTCTGCAAGCCTCAACCAAATCAAGTCATCACAACAGACGCCTCAGACTACGCCTGGGGGGCACACATGACAGACAGGTGCATTCAGGGCAAATGGTCCCAAAAGGAAAAGCACCTTCACATCAATCAAAAGGAAATGCTAGCAGTGATAAATGCATTTACAGCTTTCAAGGACCTCCTGCATCCAGGGCAATTATTGATAAGAACAGACAACACCACAGTAATGTGGTACATAAACAAACAAGGAGGAACACATTCATACCCCCTGTGCAGGGTAGCCATGTCACTTTGGAACTTGGCTCTGGAATGGCAAATCGAGCTTCAAGCACAGACAGTACCTGCCAAGATTGGAAAACACGCTGGCAGACAATCTAAGCAGAAATATGACAGACCCACATGAATGGAAGTTGCATCCTCAAGTGTTTACAAAGATAATCCAAGCGTGGGGAAGGCCAGACATAGATCTCTTTGCCTCCCACAGGAATCATCAATTGACAAAGTTCTGCTCAAGGACCTTCCATCCAAAGGCCTGGAGAGTGGACGCCCTTTCTTTCAGTTGGGCAGCATGGACAGTTTACGCCTTCCCACCTTTGCCTCTTCTGCCCAAGGTGCTCTTGAAAGCAAGAGCAGACAGACCGAAGATGATACTGATTGCTCCAGATTGGCCAAGACAACACTGGTACCCACTCCTGAGGAGCCTAACACACACTCCTCCCTGGACCCTACCTCTAATGCCTCTTCTACTGACTCAGCACAGCTACAAAACTCTTCACAGTCAGCTGAAAACAATCAATCTGGCTGCATGGAAAATTCCTTAACACCACAACAGACCCTACTCTCCAAAGAGGTACAGGATGTCATTTTAGAGGCCAGAAGGCCATCTACTAGAAAGGCTTACTCCGCAAAATGGAAATTGGAATGAGAAAAAAGGCCAGGATCCTAGAAAACTGAATTTGCCTCAGACATTACAGTATCTAGCTGAGCTGTTGAACAGTGGACTTTTTTTCCTCCATCAAAATTCATGCCTCAGCCATTTCTGCAGAATACAACACTAATCCACCCTTATTCTCTCACCCACTCTTAAGACAGTTCCTCAGAGGGGCTAAGAATATAAGACCTCCAAGGAAACAACCAATACCAGCCTGGGATCTCAATTACATTCTAGAAAAATTAACATTGCCCCCCTTTGAACCAGCTGCCTCAACAGATTTGCAATATTTGTCCTGGAAAACAGCTTTCCTTCTGGCCATTACCTCAGCTCATAGGGTTTCGGAACTACAAGCCCTCATGGCTGTGCAGCCCTTTCTCATCTTCCATCAGGACAGGGTTTCCCTATGTACCAACCCGTCATTTATGCCTAAGGTAGTATCCAGGGTAGCTTTAAATCAGGCCATACACTTACCTACCTTTTACCCCAATCCTCAAAACAAAGGGGAAAGGCTGCTGCATTCCTCAGACATCCATAGACAGCTACGTTACTATTTGGACAGAACAAAGCCTTTCAGGAAATCAGAACAACTCTTTGTGTCCTATGCTGTAGGAGCTCAAGGGAAGCCAATTTCCAAACAGACAATTTCAAAATGGATAGGCCACTGCATATGGTTTTGTTACTCCTTTCATGGCAAATCTGTTCCTACAGGCATCAGATCCCACTCCACAAGGGCCACAGCTACCTCTACAGCCTTCCTCAGAGGAGTCCCTACCAAAGATATTTTGGAGGCAGCCACTTGGAGTTCTGTGCATACCTTCACAAAACACTACCACCTGCCTTTATACTCCAAAACTAGAGCAGGCTTTGCCACTGCTGTGTTGCAGGGCATTCTGGCTCTTCCCAGTTCCACCTAGTGCCTACCACCCTGTGCGTAGCTTTGGGATTCTACACATCTGTGATTACTGCAGCTGTATGCACGATGAACATAGTACAGTTTTGTACCTACCATAAATGTAGATGTTTGAGTGCTAATACAGCTGCAGTACAGGTTTCCCTCCCTCCTTCCCCTCTTGGTAAGGGCCTAGTGGCTAACACCTCCTCATACAACCTGACTGGGTTATCCTTCTATGGTGTATTTGTTTGCAACTACTGATTTTTGATTATATTGCATTGCATGATTTTATATATATAATTTATGTATTGCCTTCCTTCTGGGGGCACCTGACATCTGGGGCAAGAAAGACTGAAGAAAATGGCGTCGGCTGTGTCTTATATACCCCTGTCGCACTGACATCAGGAAAGAAGGTGACAGCAACCGACGCCGGACCTAGACTTTGGAATTCGGCCGACCGAGGACCCGCCTGACGGCAGAAAACCCATCTGTGATTACTGCAGCTGTATTAGCACTCGAACATCTACATTTATGGTAGGTACAAAACTGTACTTTCGCACTACTGATTCTCGACACTAACTGATGACTTCTTTCATGACTACCGTTCTTTCGAAAACTACTGAGTTTCTTAGGCCCAGGTTACAAACCACACTCAAGAAACTGACTACCCAATCTCAGGCACCTGCTTCCTTGCCTCAGTCTCAAATGCTTAAAATGGTGGAAGAAATTATCATGCTGATCAGGGGAAGCCAAGCTACCCCTTCCAAAAGAAAAAGAGATCTGTCTCCTGTAATTTTGTCTGAACAGGAGTCCGATGACTCTGATAACATCTGAGTATGAAGATATCAAACCCCTCTCTGTGTATGAGGATTCTGATGCAGAGGATTCCATTCCTTCAGCCTCTCCTCTAGTGGATTTTTCCTTTGGGGAAAGTCTAAAAAGAGACCCAGTGAATTCTTGGATCTTCCACTGCACAGACCTCTGACCCATCCCCCCAGTCCTGGATGTTTTGGAGGATGTTTTCCTGGAATCCAGCTTGACTCCTGACACCCTCCCTCCTGCACCCAGAAAACCTGACTGGTATTAGATTCCTTGACTCACACAAATTTCTTTTTAAAAATCCTACTGCTGACCCTGAGGTAATTTCTCAAGGGTCTAAAGGAATTAAAGCAACATCTGCTAAGAATCCCACCCTCCTCAGATAGGGATTCCCGAGCACTAGACAGATGGGGTGAAAAAGTGTACACCTCCGCTGCTCTTGCTATCAGAGCACTAAATTGTCAGTTCCATATGCTAAAATTTCAGCAACATACCCTGGAACTCCTCAAACAAAAAATGTCTTCCTTTCTTGCTTGTGCAGAATCTAAAGAGTTAGAAGAGTTAATGCATTCTGCAAGTCAAGTAACTAAACACACCTTGCACTGTGGTTTTGATGCCCTAGAAGCTTCTTGCAGGGCAGCAGTCACCAGTTATGTCCTTAGAAGGCATGCATGGTTTAAGGAACAGCCCTTGCCAGACCATGTTAAATCTAAATTGTTGTCTGCCCCATTGCACAAAGACAGCTTATTTGGCTATAAGCCAGAAGTGGTCTTAAAAAAGATGGAAGAAAAAACAAAATCTGTGCAGACAGTTAAGGATTTCTTACAGGTCCAGCAGGCATTGTCCCTCCAAGCACTGGTCCTTTCCTGCTCCTACCAAGTCAGTTCAGCCCAGAACCCAGGGAACCCGATCCCACAGACAACAGCCACAGGGAATGCAGAGATCTAAGCAGTGGGCTACCTCCACTTCAAAACCAGGGAGTTCTAAGCCACCCACTTATGGTAAGAACTCGCAATGACTCTCCTCGCCCACCCCCTGCCCACCTCCATTTACCCCAGCAGGAAACTCTCCTTTCATGCAAACACCTGGGCCACCATTACCAGTGACCACTGGATTCTCAACATAGTGTCCCAGGGATACATATTTTCTTTCCGCACCCTTCCAACTCCAAAAGGATGCTCTTCGTGTTTCACTGTTGCAGTCATTACATTTGGGTAATTTGCTGGCAGGTTGCCCTCAGTCGGCCTGATTAACAAAATCTTGGGTCCTGCGTCAGCTGCTTGGCTAGCCACCCTAGACCTAAAGGAGGCCTTCCTCCACATCCCTGTCAGGGAATCATGCAGGAAGTATCTCCGTTTCAGGGCAGGATCTCAGCATTTTCAGTTCTCTGTGCTTCCCTTTGGCTTATCTACTGCTCCCAGAGTTTTCACAAAATGTCTGCTCTGGCCATTGCCTTTTGCAGACAAAGGAATATCCAGATTTATCCATACTTAGACGACTGCCTAATTCTGGCAGACAGCCAGGGAAAGCTGCTCAAGCACCTGACCTTTGCGAAGTCCCTGCTAACCTCCGTAGGGTACACAGTAATTAAAAGAAATCCAAACAGGTACCCACCCAAAGGATTATATTCCTGAGAGCAAGCCTGGACACAGCATCCCAGATGGCATTCCTTACACCAGAAAAGCAAACCTTTCTTGACAGCCTGCTTCTCTCAACTAGCCACCAGACCCCAACTATTTGCAAGGAAAATCCTCCAAGCTCTGGGGTTCATGGCATCTTGCATTCTACTCCTTCCATATGCCAGACTGCATATGAGGAAACTTCAATGGTACCTAAAAAGCCTTTGGTGTCAACACTCTCAAGACCTGGGGACTCTTATACCTGTAATACCTTGCCTCAGAAAAGATTATCTTTGGTGGGCAACAGCATGCTCCCTCAACAAAGGACTACCTTTCTCACCACCCCACGCCAGCCAGACTCTCACCACAGCCACATCAGATTGTGCCTGGGATGCACACCTGGACGGCAAGTGCATACAGGGCCAATGGAGCTCACAGCAAATCCATCTGCACATCAACCAAAATGAGATAATAGCTGTCCAGCACGCCTTGATAGCTTTCAAGCTCATTCTCTCCCCAGGGGCTCTCCTGATCAAAACAGACAACACAACTGTGATGTGGTATATCAATAAGCAGTTAGGGACACAGTCCTACCCTCTATGCAGGCTGGCCATAACACTGTGGAGTAGGGTAATATACCTTTAGCTTTTTGTTCCTAGGCTACACTAGGAGCATGTTGATCATGTGGATTGCCTTTTAAAATTGTGTATTTGTATGTCTCTCGATATTTGTTTTTATCTGAAGAAGTTTGCAGATCCTACAAACGAAAAGCACTTAATAATAAATTGGTTCAACTCACTTCGAGGACTTCTCCAGTTTTTTGTCTTCCCACTTTGGCACACAGCCTCTGCCATGCAACTCCCCCTGTTAGCATGATTCCTACCGGGTTCTTTCAACTCTCTGGTGGACCACTTAAGCAGTAATCTTCTGGACCCACACGAGTGGTAGCTCAATAGAAGAACCTTTGCCCTAATAACTAAGAAATGGAGCACCCCAAAGGTCGACCTCTTTGCCTCCCACACCAACCATCAGCTCAGCAAGTTCTGCACCAGGGAGCATCACTGTATGACTTGGAAAGTAGATGCCCTGTCCTTCCCCTGGGTCATTCCATCGGTCAGTGCCTTTCCTCCAGTACCTCTCATCTCCAGGGTACTGCTCAAAATAAAGGAGAAAAAAACGAGGACAATTCTTATAGCTCCTGACTGGCCTCGCCAGCACTGGTACCCCTTGCTGCACAGCCTGTACCCTCTGCCACCTTGGCATCTCCCTCAGATTCCAAACTTCCTGACCGAGAGGGAAGGGGAATTCATGTATCCCCAATTGCATCACACAGTTTGGCAGCTTGGCTTATTCTCTAACCCCCAATCAATCTGCCAACCTCAGCAAACAGGTTCTAGATGTTATACGTGAGGCCAGACGCCCTAGCTCTAGGAAGTCTTATACTGACAAATGGAAAAGGTTCTGTACCTGGATTCAGGTTAAGGGAGCCCTTCCTCCCTCCCTCTCATTTGGATTACTTAGCTGACCTGCTAGACAGTGGACTCTCCTTTTCCTCTATTAAAATTCATGCCTCTGCTATCTCTGCTCATTTTCCCACTGAGCGCCCCCTTTTCTCACACCCTTTGATCAGACAGTTCCTAAGAGGGGCTAGCAACTTGAGGCCACCCAGAAGAGCACCAACCCCAGCTTAGGACCTTAACTTTGTGTTGGAAAAGCTCACCCCCCCCCCTTTGAACCTGCCTCTTCAGCAGAGCTAAAATTTCTCCCCTGGAAGATCGCTTTCCTTCTGGCCATCACTTCAGCCAGAAGGGTCTCCGAGCTGCAAGCACTCATGGCTGTGGAACCCTTCATCATCTTCCATGCTGACAGGGTATCCCTCAGGACTAACCCATCCTTCATGCCCAAGGTGGTGTCCAGTGTGGCTCTCAACCAGTTTATTAATTTGTCCACCTTTTTCCCTAACCCACAGAACAAGGGGGAAAGGATTCTGCACTCTCTAGATGTGCACAGACAGCTCAGACTCTATCTAGACAGGACTAAATCCTTCGGAAAGTCTGATCATTTGCTGGATAGCTTTGCTGCAGGGGCAAATGGCAAAGCCATCTCGAAACAAGCCATCTCCAAATGGATAGCACACTGCATCCATTTCTGCTACAAACAACACGGAAAGCCTCCCCCCAAGGGGGTCAGGACTCACTCCACCAGAGTAGCCTCCACCTCTGCAGCTTTCCTTAGAGGAGTCCGCACCAAGGACCAGCTGCACAAGTTTTGTACCAAGGAGTATCACCTCCTAGCATGGAAGGTGGATGCCTTCACCGTCCCCTGGAGCTCCCTTTTGTGTACGCATACCCTCCTCTACCCCTTATTCCCAAGGTTCTGATCAAAATAAGAGAGGAGAGACCAAAGGCCATCCTCATTGCTCCAGATTGACCCAGACAGCATTGGTACCCCGTACTACGGAGTCTGACTATACAGCTCCCAAAGCTGCTTCCCCTGAGGTCAGACCTCTTGACCCAGAAGAGAGGGGGAAGGTACTACACCCAGACCTACAGACTCTCAAACTTTCAGCATGGCTTATACACTAAAAAGTAAAAAGGAGTCCCTGTTAAGCAAACAGGTCCTGGGCATCCTCACAGAGGCCAGAAGGCCCACCACAAGAAAATCATATGCAGGAAAATGGAAAAGATTCTGCTCCTGGAAACAGTCAAAAGGGAGCAGTACCTCCCAACCTTCCATCCCTCTCATCCTGGACTACCTAGCAGAGTTGCTCAGTAGTGGCCTCTCTTTCTCCTCTATTAAAATCCATGCCTTGGCCATCTCTGTCCATTATGATTCAGACCCACCCCTCTTCTCTCATCCTTTGATTAAGCAATTCCTCAGAGGGGCTTCTAATATCAGGCCTCCCAGAAGGCCTCCAATGCCACCCTGGGACCTGAATTATGTGTTAGAGAAACTAACCTTGCGTCCTTTAGAACTTGCCGCTTCAACAGAATTGAAATACCTCTCTTGGAAGGCTGCCTTCCTACTAGCTCTCACCTCAGCCAGAAGGGTCTCGGAACTTCAAGCTCTCATGGCTGTTGAGCCCTTCATAATTTTCCATACGGACAGAGTCTTCCTGAGGTCTAACCCCTCCATTATGCCCAAGGTCGTATCTGATGTGACCCGTAACCAGGGGATACACCTTCCCACCTTCTTTCCCAACCCTCAAAACAAGGGTGAAAGAATTCTACACTCACTAGACGTGCACAGACAACTCGGATACTGTCTGGACCATACTAAGCCATTCAGAAAAACAGATCAGCTTCTTGTAAGCTTTACCCCAGGGGCAGAGGGGAAGCCCAGCTCCAAACAAACCTTTTCCAAATGGATTTCAGACTGTATCCATTTTTGCTACAGACTACATGGGAAACCCATCCCTAAGTCTATCCGTACTCACTCCACTCGAGCAACCACCACTTCCACTGCCTTCCTCAGAGGAGTACCTACCAGGGACATCTTGGAAGCTGCCACCTGGACCTCTGTCCATACCTTTACAAAACATTACCACCTACCTCTCTTTTTTAAGTCTAGGGCAGGGTTTGCTTCTGCAATTCTGCAGGGCCTCCTGACCCATACCTAGGACTCAACCTTCCACCCTTTTATTCAGCTTTGGGAATCCTCCCACTGCTGATGACTGCAACAGTGAAACATGAAGAACATAGTACAGTTGTGTACACTTGACATAAATTTAGATGTTCGAGTGTATTCACTGTTGCAGTCTTGGTTTCCCTCCCTCCATCCCCCATTTAACATCTTCCCCTAGGGGGACACTATTCCCAAGGTGGCTTTTAGCCACCAGGACCACTTCTCTCTGTTCCCTTGTGCTTCTGATGGGTTAGGGCGAGAAAAACTGATGTAACGACGTTGGCTGCCTTGCTTTGTAGTACTGACGACCTGACGTCAGACTACAGGTGATGGCAGCCGGCGCACAAAAACATTGACTCTGGTTTTCGGGTTGACCGAGGGCTACCACAGCAGGGATAACCCACAGGTGATGACTACAACAGTGAATACACTCAAACATCTACATTTATGGTAAGTGTACACAACTGTACTTTCCCCAAGTCCCAAGGGCCTTTCCAGGACCCAGATGGAGAACCCTCCTCTAGAGGCAGAGGAAGAGGGTTTAATGGTAGTCACCACCCTTAGAGGCAGAGGGGGTCCACAGAATCAGGGGTTTAGGGAACCACCCTCCGATAACCCCTGCCATTGCTCGTGAGGCACTACCTGGCTGTCATCTCTGGAGACAGTTGGGGGACGATTAGCTTTGCATCCAGAAGCCTGGACACAATTGACTGAAAAATATTGGATGCTAAGCGTTATATCCACAGGTTATTTAAGAAGCCTCCCAGACATGCCACCCAGTTAGTGGGAGCAGACAGCACAGGAAATTTCAACAACTGCTGCAAAAGAGTCGTCCAGGAGGTCCCAACCGAATAGAGAGAATTCAGAACCTACTCCCGTTTCTTTTTAGTGCTGAAAAAGGCAGGGGACATGAGACCCATTCTGGATCTCAGCAAGTTAAACAAATATGTAAAGAAAGCAAGGTTCTGAATGGTTATGGTTTAGTCCATTTTGCCATTGTTGCACAAGGACGACTGGATATGCTCGATAGATCTCAAGGGCTCATACTATCTCATCAAAATAGACAGTCACTCCAGGAGATTTCTGTGCTTCTGGCTGGGAGCCAATCATTAAAAGTTCAGAGGACCACCCTTTGGACCCACCACAGCCCCCCTGGATGTTCACCAAATGCAGGTAGGTGCTCATCTGAGGCTCAAGGGATTCCAGGTATTTCCATATTTAGATAATTGGCTCCTAACCACTCTCACGAAGCTTCGTCTGATTCAAGCCACTGACTACTTATGCCAGATGTTCTTCGTGTTTCACTGTTGCAGTCATCACACTTGGGTTATCTGCCTGCAGGTAGCCCTCATTCGGCACGAATACCAGAGACTTAGTATTTCTGCGTCGGTTGCTGTTGCTCCAGGTCTGAAGTCAGGTCGTCAGGGGTATAAAAACAGGCAGCTGACGCCATTACATCAGTCTTTCTTGCCAAAGAGCCTGAAGCAGAAGCAGTTCACATGAGTGCCGGTTGGCCGCTACCTGAGTTTTCGTTTCTGAATTGAATTATCCTGAAGTCTTCTAAAGCTACGTACCCAATTGGGGATCCTTTATTCTTGCTCTAACCGATGTCAGAAAAAGTTAAAAATGGTCTAGCATGGGGAAAACAAATACCACACTGAGATTTCCATTCGTACTGTCTCACCTGTTTAGGCCCAGACCACGACATACCTTGCTGTCGGATTTGTGCCTTGTTCAATGCCCAAACTATTTGTTGTCGGGCCCTTATAGGTTCATAGGTAGGTACTAGGCTATCGGCCCAAGGGTCTATGCAAGCCTAGCTAACAAGGTTCCCTGGCTTACGCCACCCAAGAAAGTTATTTTCCTGTGCCACTGACGAGCAGAGACACAGAAGTGATCCCCAGGGTGTATTTCCTATTTCCCATTCACTCATCAAGATTTTTCTTGAAGAGTGCTAATGAAGAACTTTGCTTGACATAGATGGGTAGCCTGTTCCAGAGTATGGGAAGTCTCTGGGATAGGAATCTATCCCTCCAGCATGTCCTGTTTATTGTGGTGACAAGGTTTAGGTCCCTAGAGCGTGTAGCTCGGAGGGATTGGGATTTATTTAGGTGTAGCATGTCCAACAGCTCTGGGTTTGACATAGCTTTATATGTTAGGCAGAGATCACCTCTGAGTAGGCGATATGCTATGGAGTAAAGCTGGAGTTTTTTTGAGGCAGTCAGTGTAGGGCATTTGTTTGAGTCCAGTAATCCTCTTTGTGAGGTACTTCTGTGGCCTTTCCAGCTGCTGCGGATGTCTTGTGAGGTACATTCCAAAAGGGGCATTGTACTCTATAATGGGTCTAATGAGTGACGAGTAGAGGGTAACGATGACCTCTTTTTTTTTCCTGGACGAGAACCCTTTTATGATGAGGTGTGCCACGTAGAAGGACTTCCTAACTACTGTGGCAATGTGACTATCAAAGGAGAGACTACTGTCCACCTGGGTCCCAAGGTCTCTTATCACGCATTCGGTGTTAAGTAGATTGCTGCCTATGTGGTAGTTCATGGGTACAGAGTTTTTACCAAAGGGGATGACACTGCACTTTTTGGCATTGAGCTTAAGGCCATGGCTCTGACACCAGGCATCTGTCTCAGAGAAGGCCCTGTTCACATCATTTGGGGACTTGACTATGGCTTCTAGTTTGCAGTCATCTGCGAACTTTGTTAGCCAGAGGCCTTCTGTGTTAGCCTGTACTTCAGAGAAGTAGATATCAAACAGGAGTGGTCCCAAGACGGAACCCTGTGGTACTCCACTTGTCACTGGTTTGAGGTCAGATTTGGAGTCTGCAACTTTTACAGTGTGGGCTCTGTCAGTGAGCCAGTTGGCAACCCATCTTGTGATGTAGGGATTTATGCCTAGTTTATTGAGTTTAGCTATAACTGCAGAATGGGGGATGGTGTCGAAAGCCTTGGCGAGGTCAAGATTGGCTGTGTGAACCACTTTACTCTCATCTACAGCTTTGGTGACTGCCTCAAAGAAGTCGATCAAGTTCAAGAGGCATGATCTGCCTTTCACAAACCCGAACTGGGTGGGATCCAGAGTTTGGAGGTTACCAATGTCTTTGTTTATGAGTTCCATGATGATACATTCCATGGCTTTGTAGACCAGGCTCATCAGGCTAATAGGTCTATAGTTCCCGGGATCAGTGGTTGCTCCCCCTTTGTGGAGTGGGATAACTGTTGCTGTGCGCCATTCAGTGTTCACAAAGCCTGATGCGAGGCTGTTATTGAACATGGTGCTTAAGTGGGGAGCCAGTTCATTCTGAAGTTCATGTAAAACGCAGCCTGGGATGTTGTCTGGTCCCATGGATGCTATGTTTTTGGCTTTAGAGAGTGCAGCTTTCACCTGCGTAGTTGTGATTACAGGGACTCTGCATTCTTCCTGTATAGATATGGGCCCTTCCTTCTCAATCTTCGTATTCCAAAATGGTTTTGGTAAGCCATCTGATTACCGATCTTCGGAAAAAAATGTAAGGATAAAGACAGAGACAGACCTCACAGGTCCAAAATTGCCGACGACGCTTCCGTTAACCTAGTCGCCAGTTCGCCAGTACTCAGTGAGGCACTTTCACAGCCCCTGATGCCCGCTTAATTGGATTTGCAGGCCTCTACCAAGACCCGTTTGGAGACCAGTGCCGCGAGACTCTTCTTCGACTATGGAACCTGCGGATGTCTCTACCTTGGATGGGTCTGAAGCCGCTAAGCAGGCACCGGGTGCGCCAGTTCGCCAGTACTCAGTGAGGCACTTTCACAGCCCCTGATGCCCGCTTAATTGGATTTGCAGGCCTCTACCAAGACCCGTTTGGAGACCAGTGCCGCGAGACTCTTCTTCGACTATGGAACCTGCGGATGTCTCTACCTTGGATGGGTCTGAAGCCGCTAAGCAGGCACCGGGTGCTTCTGAGGAAGTTTTTCGTACTACCAATATTCGACACAAACCGATGACTTCTTTCGTGTGTTCAGTTCTGTCTAAAACTACAGTTTCTAAGGCCAAGAGTACAAGCTACGCCTAAAAAAATGATGTCCCAAACTCATGCACCTGCTTCCTTGTCACAACATTAAATGCTTAAAATGGCAGAAGACCTTATGCTGATTAGGGAAAGTCAACCTTCCCCTGCTAATAGAAAGAGACATGTCCCCAGCAGCTTTAAGAGACCAAGAGTCCAATGACTCTGAGGTATCTGATTATGAAGACATGTCTTTATCTGCTTATAAGGATTCAGATACAGAGGAATCCATTCCCTCTGCTTCTCCTCCAGAGGATTTTTCTTTTGGTGAAACCTTACATACTTTTAAGAGAGCATTTCCAATGGGAATGCCAAGAGTATCCTCAGACCAAAAAGAGACTCAGAGAATTTCTAGATTTGCCACAACATAGGCCATTAGCAATACCCCCAGTCCTGGATGTTGTGGATGATGTCTTTATGGAATCCAGTTTAACTCCTGATACTTTACCCCCTGCCCCTAGGAAACCAGACAGGTACTACAGAGTTCCTGATTCTCACAAATTCATTTTCAAAAATCCTACTGCTGACCCAGAGGTCATCTCCCAGGTGCTTAAAGGTATCAAAGCAACTACAGCTAAGAATCCCACCCCTTAGGACAGTGATTCCAGAGCTTTAGACAGATGGGGTAAGAAAAGTATACAGCTCTGCAACTCTCGCTTTGAATTGTCAGTTTCACATGCTGAAGTACCAACAACATAGTATGGAACTTATTAAGCAAGAAATAGCTACCTTTACAGACTGTGCAGAAAATAAAGAATTACAAGAGTTTATACATTCTGCAAGCCAAGTCAGCAAGCATACTTTGCAATGTGGCTTTGACACCCTAGAAGCATGTTGCAGGGCAGCAGTCACTGGTTCTGTACTGAAAAGGCATGCTTGGCTTAAGGAGCAGACCTTGCCAGACCATGTCAAATCAAAATTACTAGACGCTCCTTTGAACAAGGACAATCTGTCTGGCACCAGAGCAGAAGAGATTCTTAAAAAGATGGAAGAAAAGCTAATTCTATGCAGTCAAATTTTTGTTGCAAGTACAGCCTCCTAGATATAGTAGGCATTGCCCCTCAAAACATTGGTCCTTTCCAGCCCCCTCAATGCCATCTCAAATTAGACCCAGGGGGAAAAAGCCCCCCCAGAATACAGTCTCAGGGTATGCAGAGATCTAAGTAATGGAGTGCCTCCACTTCAAAAACAGGGAGTGCTAAGCCACCCCCTTATGGAAAGAATTCACAATGACTTCTTAACTCCACTCCCCACCTCTGCCCAGCTGCTTGTGCCCCTAGGAGGAAGACTTGCCCATCATGCAAAAAAATGGACTTCCATCACCAAACACCGATGGATCCTCAACATTGTATCCCAGGGGTACGAATTTTACTTCCACTCACTGCCAACCCCAAAAGGGTTCCCAGACTTTCCTCCAAACCAGTTGGCAGAGGTACAAAACCAAGTTCAATCCCTGCTTTCTATAAGGGCAAGTCAGCCTGTTCCTGTGGAACAGATAGGTCAAGGGTTCTATTCCAGACTTTTCCAGGTACCCAGAAAAGAGGTCACTTGGCGCCCAACCCTAGATCTTTCCATTCTTAACACCTTCCTGGTGGTACCAAAATTCAAAATGCTCACCCTGCAGCAGCTTCTTCCTATGCTGGCCAAAGATGCATGGTTGGCCACCCTAGACTTAAAAGAAGCCTATCTGCACATCCCTATCAGGGACTCTTGCAGGAAATATCTATGCTTTAGGGCAGGATCAATGCATTATCAGTTCTCTGCACTTCCCTTTGGCTTATCCACTGCTCCCAGAGTATTCACAAAATGTCTGGCTCCAGCCATTGCCTACTGCAGACAGAGAAAAATTCAAATTTACCCGTACTTGGACGACTGCCTGATTCAGGCAGACAGTCAGGAAATGCTGTTGCAGCACCTGACATTTGTAAAAAATCTAACCTCTCTGAGGTACACCATCAATGAAAAGAAATCAAAACTAGTCCCCAGTCAAAAGATTGTTTTCCCAGGAGCAAGCTTGGACACAGCATCCCAGATGGTTCATAGGTTCATACTAGGCTATCTGCCCGAGGGCATTTACAAGCCTAACCCACAGTTTTGTGGCTTACGCCACCCCTTTAGTATGGGGAACTGTACCCATTATTTTGCTGTGCCTCTGTCGAGCAGTGACACTGAGGTAATCCCTGGGGTATATCTGCGATCTCCCATCCATTGGTCAAGATTTCTCTTGAACAAGGCCAGCGAGGTGCTCTGCCTCACATATACTGGGATTTTGTTCCACAGCATAGGGAGTCTTTGGGTGATGAATCTATCCCTCCAGCACGTCCTATTAATAGCCGTGTCGAGGTTTAAGTCTCCGCCTTGTGGCTCTGACGGATCTAGATTTTTTGAGGTGAAGCATATTCATCAAATCTGGGTTTGACATGGCCTTGTATGTCAGGCAATGGTCACCTCTGAGCAAGCGGTAAGCGACTGAGTAGAGCTGGAGTTCTTTCAGTCGGGCAGCATAGGACAGATTTTTGAGACCCTTTATCCTTTTGGTGAGGAACTTTTGTGGCCTCTCCAGCTGCTGCAAGTGTCGGGTCAGATACATTCCGAATGGGGCATTGTACTCAATCATTGGTCTGATGAGTGATGAGTATAGGGAGACTATGACCTCACTTGATCTAGATGTGAATCCCTTCATGATAAGGTGGGCAATGTAGAAGGTCTTCCTAACTACTTTAGCTACATGGGTGTCGAATGACAGGCTACTGTCAACCTGGGTCCCCAAGTCCCTGATAACATCTTCTGTGCTCAGTGGATTGCCACCTATATGGAAGCTAGGGGTAACCTTGTTTTTCCCGAAGGGTATGACTATGCATTTTTTGGCATTTAACTTTAGGCCATGGCTCTGGCACCAGTTATCCGTTTCTGTGAGACACTTCTGAAGGATATCTGTGTCAGATGTGTTTTCGACTACGGCGCCCAGTTTGCAGTCATCTGCAAACTTTGTCAGCCATAACCCTCCTGTGTTTGCTTGTACTTCGGAAAAGTAGATGCCAAACAAGAGTGGGCCCAGGACTGAGCCCTGTGGGACACCACTTGTGACAGGCTTTGAGTCTGACATGGCGCCAGCAACTCTGACCCTGTGGGTTCTGTCACTCAGCCAGTTTGCAACCCATCTTGTGATGTATGGGTTAACATTTAAGCTGATGAGTTTTTCAATGATACCCGAGTGGGGTATTGTATCGAAGGCCTTCGCCAGATCGAGGTAGGCTGTATGGACTGCCTTTCCCTCATCAATGGCTTTGGTGACTGTTTGAAAAAGTCAACCAAGTTTAAAAGGCATGATCTGCCTTTGACAAAGCCAAACTGGGTTGGATCCAAAGTCTGCAAATTCCTATGTCTTTATTTATGAGGTCCATTATGATCCTCTCCATGGCTTTGCAGATAAGGCTTGTCAAGCTAATGGGCGGTAATTTCCAGGGTCGGTGGAGGCACCGCCTTTGTGAAGTGGGACCACAGTCGCAGTGCGCCACTCCTGGGTGCGTATCCAGAGGTGAGACTATGATTAAACAGCTGTCCTAGCTGTGGGTTTAATTCCTCGTTGAGTTCGTGGAGCACACAGCCGGGGACACCATCAGGTCCCATGGATGCTGTGTTTCTTGCTTTGGAGAGAGCAGTTCTCACTTGGGCGTTAGAGATGTTTGGGGGGCTGCAATCGTTTGGTATAGATATCTCTCCTTTTGGGAGAAGTTTGCACTGAACCTGTCAGCCAGTATGTTGGCAATGTCTGTAGGATCAGTAATCTTCACATCATTTTGAACTAGTTCTGAGCATATCTGGGAGTTTCCTCCCAGGTTTCTAACATAGCTAAAGAAGGCCTTATGATTGTCTTTTGAGTCTTTAGCTATTTTTCTCTCAAAATTTGCTTTGGATGATTTTATGAGAGCTCTTAGTTTTTACTTATAGTGATCAAAGGTGTCTTACCTTTTAAGGATTTTGCTCTATCTTGTAGTAGCTTCCTCCTTTTGTTGTAGAGTTTGTTTATGGCTGGGGTCCACCAGACTGGACGCTTGCCTTTGGTACAAAGAGTCTTTGTTTTGCTTGGGATTGCCTTATCCATGCAGTCCTGCAGGTGCTGGTAGAAGGCATTTGTAAGTGATTCAGCGGCTTGAGTTCTGTTTTCCATGGCTCGGGGCCTTAAAGGAGACCACACTAGTCTTTAGAAGTGTGAAGTCGGCCGAGAAGTTCTTTACTGTGGTCTTTTTTATTTCAGGTGGGGTGGGATGAGGACCTCCAGTGAGATTAGTTTGTGATCTGATCTCACCAGTGAGGGGTATACTTCTGGTGTTGAACATTGTGCTCCCATGTTCGTGATGATGAGATCAAGTATGTTTTCTCCTCTTGTGGGGATGGTGACTAGTTGTTCCATGGCATTTGAGTTTATGAATTCCAGGAACTTTTGGGCTAGGGTGTTTGGGCTTGAGTAGTGTTCCCAGTCTATATTAGGGTAATTGAAGTCACCTAGTATGATGGTGTTTGGAGATACATTTATCCCCTCCAGTGTTTTTAGGAAAGCCATGTGAGGTTCCTGAGTTTGTGAGGGTGGCCTGTAACATGCTACAATTTGCAGAGCAGTCTTGCCTATGGTTAATTGCACCTGGATGGTCTCCGATGCATCGTGCGTTGCCACCAGTCTTGAGGTGTGTGTGTCCTTGATGAATATGGATACCCCCCCCCCTCCTTTCTTGGTATTGTCCGGATTTTGGGGCCGGAACGCATGATATGAGGTAAAACCTGATAGTGCTGGGGTGCTCTCAGGAGCCTTGAACCAGGTTTCTGTCACAGCACAGACATCGATGTTCTCCATACTGAGAAGGGCTTGAGTCGTGCATTTTGAGATTTAGACTTCTGGCATTGAGCAGCATTACCCTTAGTTTTTTTTCCTTTTTGTGTTCTAGGGTGGTAGGTTTAGAATTTGAGCCTTGCCTAAAAAGGCACTATGGGGGTGGCAAGAGCCTTTGCCAATATCCGGAATCCCAGGGGTGACAGGTGCAAGCCGTCCCTTGCGAAGCAGCGTTGGCTTGTCCAGCATGTCATCCCAGGCAGACAGACATTGGATCCCCTTTGAATGACACCAGAGTTTAAGCCAATTGTTAAAGCTGATCATCTTATCTCTGTATTGTGGCATCATTCTTGGTGAAGGTAGGATACTGCTCAAGGTCAGGGTCATACCTGCCTGGGCTACATAATCAGAGAGCTCCTCAATGTCTCTTTTCATGTAGTCCAAGGAGGTACGTCTCAGGTCGTTTACACCAGGCATTCCTTACTCCAGAAAAACAAGCCTATCTGACAGACTACTTCACTCAAATGGCCACCAGAACCCAGCTATCCACAAGGAAAATCCTGCAGGCCCTAGGGTTCATGGTC
>NC_056737.1:741842873-741897873 GCF_019279795.1 Protopterus annectens | reverse complement strand
ACATGGTTTAAAATTAGCAATGAAAGCCAAAGATAATTATAAATGCTTTTTTTATCTTTATCAGATTATTAAGAAATAATTCACAGCAATGCTCTGAATTAATTCACAATGTTATTACCCATTCTAGCCTAAATATACTACTAATTAACTTGCAGACAAATTTAGTGCTAACTTCACAACAGAAACAATCATTATTCTGGGGACCCTTCTGTTCGTCATCTACTTTTCAGATTTCTGGGCCACTAACAAAGATATATGGCTAACTAAATTTGCGGATGACTGCAATCAATAATGTATTACAAACAGACTTAAATTAAAATGCAAAGCGGTATAGCATTGGCATATTTGGTAAACAGATCTTGAAAGCAGCCTATAGCTAGATAGTACCATACAATAGGCTGATTTGACTGTCGAGATCTCAGCACCTTCATAGACAGCTCTCTGTCCTTTGACCACCACATGGTAACAGCAGTCAAGTAATCATTCTATCTATCCTAATTAATAAGTAAAGATGTTATCCAGGTGAAAGAAGTTATCATTCCTCTATAGTTTGCTTTTTTTTATTCAAATATTTTATTAACTTTTCCATAAAAAATCAAAGACAAGTGACACACAGTATTCTCATTCTAAGACAAAATATTAACAAACAAAGTAAAAATTATTTACAATATATACATAGGCCTGAAGCAAAACTGCAGATCACTGTTAAAATACACAAGTTATTTAGTGTAAGTATCATTTCAGTAAGAGTTATGGTCCGTTTGTAAAGTCTCAGTAAGTCTTTCGATAGATTTTAAGTTCTTTGGTCTTTGTTTGATTGCCAGGTCTTTCACTGAAGACAAGAAATCCTCAACAGTAGGTGGGCAGCTAGTTTTCTATCTTCTGGTAATGCATTTTCTGACGATAGCAAGTACTGACCATAGTACATATGAATTATTTTTATTCAAAGAGTAACCTTCATTCACATTGAAAAGAACTAATGACGTGGACAATACAAAGGAATCAGCGAATAATGCTTTGAGAAAATCATCTGTGCTATTCCAATAACCCTTTAATTTAGGACAATCATAAAAAATATGTGTAGAATAAAATAAAACAGCAACAAAACATGGCAATGACCATAAAATAGCACAGTTTTAATAAAAATAGGTAAGCGCTTTCACATAATCAATGTGCTTCATCAGCCCATGTACTGCACAAATCCAATGAAATAAGTAGCAAAAACAATGTCAATTAACATTTCAAATCATCCAGTTAAAATGTCCATTCAATAAAAAAATTACAGTTTATTTAAAGAGACCTCTAGCTTTTAAAGCAGGTTTAATGGAAGTCCTCCCATTAATACCTGGAAATCTATCTGATTGCATAGTTATGATCCATGACAACTCACGGCTCTCTATGTAGTTTCTGAAATCACCACCACGTTTACCATAATTTATTATCTCAATAACCCTAAAACCAAATATATGTTCACTACCATATTCTATATAATGCTTGGCCAAGGCATTCCGTTCATCCAAATTATGTATACAATACAAATGTTCCCTCATTCTCTCCATGAGGGATCTGTTGGTTTTCCCTATGTAAAAACAACTACATGCCCTGCACTTGGCCAAATAGATCAAATTTCTGCTGTGACAATCAGCAGTCATGTTGAACATATATTTCTTCTTTGTAACTGGGTGAATGAAATCTGGAAATGGATCAATATGCATACAAAAATTACATTTAGAACAACTACACATTGCTAGCGTCTCTCTTGACACGTTTCCCATTGGTGTATATTTCTTGTAACACAATTGCCTTTTTAAAGATTTCTTATTCTTAAAAGTAAATCTAGGATGTTCACCAACAATAGTTTGAATTTGCTCATCCAAATGTAAAATGGACCAATTATTTTTAACTATCTGTATAACACTATTAACATCACTAGTATAATAAATAGACATAGGTACTGTCCTTCCAGCTGAAGTCAAATAATTATTAGTGACATTCACTTCTAATGGTCCATGGGAATAATAAGGTCGACCTCTATCCTTTCTATGTCTCACAGTATAATGTAATGCATCCTCCACCTCCTTCTTCCTATAACCTCTGTCATTTAACTCGAGCCTAAGACTACCTATGTCTCGCTCAAACAAGGCATCTTCATTGTTTAGCCTCGAAAGTCGCATGCATTGGCCTTTAGCTATGTTCTTAAATATATGGCCTGGATGCATGCTATTTCATTGTAGGAGTGTGTTCTCCTTACATTCTTTCCTATATAAAGTGGTGGTCAATTTGGAATAAGCATTCACTAGGATTTTCACATCCAAAAATTCCATTTCTTTCACAGATGACTTATATGTAAAAGACAAAAAAGACACAGTATTCTGTAAAAAAATCTATAAATTCAGTTAACTGCTGACCAGTACCATCCCAAAGCAGGAAGAGGTAATCTACAAACCTCCTATAAAATTTTATAGAAGGAGCAAAAGCAGATTTGAAAACATATCTGTCTTCCCACTGAGCCATAACTGTATTGGCGTAGCTATTGACACAACTAGTGCCCATAGCTATGCCAATTTTTGTAAAAACAGCTGTTCACTGTACATAAAGACATTATTTTCTAAAACTGTTTCTAAAAACAGACACACCAAATCAGTAGTTACCAAATCATACTCACTCTTGACTATTCAAAACTCTTTCACCATATCAATCCTACATCATGGGGAATACATGTAAATAGAGACACTACATCTAAGCTCACCAATAGATATTGTCCTTCAAAGCACATATCCTTGGTGTATTCAAATAAATTCTCTAAGAACTGCTGTGTATCTTTTAATACCTGTTTCAGTTCATTTAACATAGATCTCAACTTCTTTTCTATAAAAATGGAGAATGGTTCCATAATCCAGCCTTTGCCGGATGCAATAGGTCTAAAGGGGGGGGTTAATAAGCACTTATGAATCTTAGGTAGCCCTTGAAACAAAGGAATAAGGGGAGATTTAGCTGTGAGATAGGCATATAAATCATTCAAAATCAACCCACTGTGAAAACAATCACTTAAGCTTGCATTCACTCTGTCTTGCAATAAAATTATATAATCAAAATTCACTTCACTATACGCATTTCCATTTTTTACAGAATACTGTAAACATGTGTAACATGGGGGGATTGGGATTTCTTTAGGTGTAGCATTTCAATTAGGGCTGGGTCAGACATGGCTTTGTAAGTCAAGCAGAGATCATCTCTAAGCAGATGATAAGAGACTGAGAACAGCTGAAGTTTCTTGAGTTTGTCCATGTAGGACATGTGTTTAAGGCCTACGATCCTTTTTGTGAGGTACTTTTGTGGCCTCTCCAGCTGTTGTAGGTGTCTAGTTAGGTACATGCCAAATGGGGTGTTATATTCAATGATTGGTCTAATGAGGGATGAGTTCAGAGGGATGATGACCTCTTTCTTCCTGGATGCAAAACCTTTGGTTATAAGATGTGCCATGTAGAAGGACTTTGTGACCACAGTGGCAATGTGGTGGTTGAAGGTGAGGTGGTTGTCAACCTGGGTGCCCAGATCTCTTATGGCCCCTTCAGTTTTCAGTAGGCTCCCATCAACGTGGTAATTCATGGGAACTGATTTTTTTTCCAAAGGGGATGATAGCGCATTTTTTTGGCGTTAAGGTTCAGGCCATGGTTCCGACACCAGTCATTGGTTTCAGAGAGGCCCTTTTGTAGGATGCCTGCATCACTTGGGGAGTTGATAATAACTCCTAGCTTGCAGTCATCAGGGAACTTGGTCATCCAGAGTCCTTCTGTGTTGGTCTGGACTTCTGAGAAGTAGATGCCAAACAGGAGAGGGCCCAGGACCGAGCCCTGTGGGACTCCACTCATGACTGGTTGACAGTCTGATTGGAATCTGCAACTTTCACTCTGTGGGTCCTGTGTGTGAGCCACTTTTTAACCCACCTAGTGATGTAAGGACTGATGCCTAGTTTGGTGAGTTTATCAATGATACCTGAGTGGGGAATGGTATCAAAGGCCTTGGCCAGGTTGAGGTAGGCTGAATGCAGTGCCTTACCCTCATCCACAGTCTTGGTGACTGCCTCGAAGAAGTCAACCAGGTTCAGCAGGCAGGATCTCTCCTTGACAAAGCCAAACTGTGTGGGGTCAAGAGTTTGGAGATTGCCTATATCTTTGTTAAGCAGGTCCATGATGATGCACTCCATAGCTTTGCATACCAGACTCGTCAGGCTAATGGGGCGATAGTTCCCAGGGTCTGTAGTTGCTCCTACTTTATGGAATGGGATGACTGCAGCTGAGCATTCTATCACAATACCAGAAGAAAGCCTGGTACCCACCATTTCTGTGGCACAGGTAAAAGCTGCAGGCCCTATCACAATACCAGAAAAAGCCTGGTATCTACCATTTCTGCTGCACAGGTAAAAGCTGCATTGTACAAAGCCAAGAATACAGCATCTATGGGACCTGATAATATCTCTGGCTGCATCCTGCATGAGCTACCCAGTGAACTGGCACCCCATCTGTGTGCCCTGTTCAATCACATAAAATTTTTAATATGCTAAAGTACTCTGAGAATTTTGTCTGTCATTTGTTAAACTGGTGGTTTTGTAGTTTTTCTAAGTCTGTAGTGTATTCCACCTTGGATATAATTCCAGTTTTTTGTTGGATCCTCGATTTCCTGCCATTTGCAGATGACACCACAGTGATGGGACTGATAAGTGGTGATGATGAGAGTGGGTATAGGAACGAGGTAAACTCCCTCACTGAATGGTGCAATAACAACAATCTGGACCTGAACATCAATAAAACAAAATAAATCATTACTGACTTCAGAAAAAGCTCTCCCATGCACCTGCCCCTCAAGATCAACAGTGAAGAAGTGGAGAGTCCAAACTACAAATTTCTTGGGGGTACATATATCAGACGATCTTTTTTGGAGTACAAACACAGGCCAGCTAATTAAAAAAGCCCACCAGCAACTACACTTCCTAAGAAGGCTTAAAAACCAAAACTCTATGAATAATCGAAATACCTTCTACAGAGGAGCCATCAAGAGCATTTTTACCAGCAACTGCATTGTATGGTTCAGTAACAGCACAATGGCTGAAAGGAAGAAGCTGCAAAGAATAATAACAATAGCAGAAACGATCGTGGGCACTAGTCTTCCTACCTTACAGGAGCTCTTTGAAATGAGATGTAAAAAGAAGTCCCACAAAATACTGAGTGACACCTCTCATCCAGCATATAGTTGGTTCACTAAACTTACATCTGGTAGAAGGTTATGGAGTATCCGCTGCAGGACCTCCAGATTCATGAACAGTTTTTATCCAACTACAATAAGACTCATTAATGCAGACATAAACCTGGATGTATTAAAACTATAGTAGATTGTTACACTCTCATTATTTTCCTTTTTTCATACAGTCATTCTATTTATTTATTGCAAACTAAAAATGAATATATTCTCATTCAAGTGCAATTCCAGTCACTTCCTTATGTGCAATATCACCCAATCTTACCACTGTGTATAATGTACTTTTCTTTTTATGTGTCAGTCATCTAGTGGTCAGTGTTGTCCAGTGCATATAAATAGTGTACAAGCATGTGCATCTGCTACTGAGATATTTACTTTTGTACTATAGTTATTGTGTATTCTTTAATACCTATTGTGAGGACCCTCCACTGGACCAGTAATCAAGTAGCCTCAATCCTCACCACGGGCACCTGGTGGGATGTTCACTGGAAGAATAACAGGTATGCACACAGTATTTCCAAATGCAGCTCTGTGCATCAAGTGAAATTTCTTTTAAGAGCACACAGAGAACACAGTCAATCTGGGGCCAGTTTCTCCCTCTTTCTCCATATCCACAGTAAGACCCCCCACTGGCACAGCTATAGAGTTAAGATCTCAGCTGGGTGACCAAGCCAAGAACTCCAGCACCCTCTCTGTCTAACCAGTGCTTCACGTCCTTGGCCAAGTAGCTGACACACACACTCTTTGAGGTTTGATTTACACACACACACACACACACACACACACACACACACACACACACACACACACACACACACACACACACACACACACACACACACACACACACACACACACACACTTACTAGCTATGCCCCCCTCTGCCCAGACTATAAGGTAGTTACCACTACCACCAGTCACTCCTTATCAGCTACTTTAGGGCCCTTAACAAAGGATGTCCAATTTTTCTGTGTAATATTAATGCTAATGAAAATGTTAGTTTGACCAAGAGCAAGGCCATTAGGAGTGGCCCACACAGTGTCACCAAATAAATATGCAAGTACTCTCAAAACTTAAATAGCTATACAAAGATCAGATACAATGAAATGTTTAACTATATTTAATAGCATAAGAGTTCAAAACCACAGGAAATATTTAAAATAACATTTCAGTACAGGCTCACAGAAATAAAGAATAAATAAAATCTAAACTAAGCTTCACTGTGTTCCTGACTGTATCTAAGAGAGTTACTATATCCTAATAACTTACTAAGAGCAAGGCAGATGTGGTGAAAGGTCCTTGTTGTTGTTGTTAGGTCCAAGACAGAATGCAGAATGCCCTGTCTCACTGAGAGACTTCTCAAAATAATATCTAAAATATTACTGCTGAGATAGCTTGCAGAATGACATCATCATATAGTACAAAGCCTTCGATACCATCTCACACAGCCTGCTCTTAACTAAACTCTCAGAACTTAACCTTTCTTCCTCCTCCTTACACTGGTTCTCTAGTTACCTATCCAACCAAACTCAAGCAGTAAAATGGAAAAAAGCTACCTCCTCATTCCTTAGTACCCCCACAGGTGTTCCACAAGGCTCCATTCTAGGTCCCGTTCTCTTCAACATATTTATAAATGACTTCCATAAATCAATCCCATTCTCAAACATCATCCAATATGCAGACGATTCAACTATCATTTGCTCATCCACCTCTATCACCACACTTCAAAAACTAACTCAAGATGCTTTCTCTACAACAGAGCAATGGATGTTAAATAATCACCTAGCTCTCAACTCCTCCAAGACCAAGCTTATGATATTTACTCCTTCTAAAACTACTTCTCTCAATATGAATACATTTTCAATCAGTAGCCAAAATAACTCACCCCTAGAAATGGTTTCAGAGACCAAGCTACTTGGGGTACTAATTGACAACCAACTTAAATTTACCTCTCACTTACAAAAAAATATCAAAAAAACCCATCAAAAACTTGGCATGCTTTATAGACAAAATGCCTACCTTACCCCTGCTACTAAAATAACTCTCGCAACTTCCTTCCTTATCCCCTCCCTCTCTATGGCCCCACTCCTAACTAATCTTCAGTCCTCTCTCAAAAACAACTTTCCTCTTGCTACAACAAAATTGCAAAATTAGCCACCAGCCACAAGTCTTCCACCCACCACTGTCTTTCCCTCCAGAAACTAAAATGGCTAGAACTTCCCAATCAATTAACTTACACTCAACTAACTCTAGCCCATAAGCTTATTCTCAACCCCTCCCTCTGTCCTTCCCTCTCTACTGCCTTTAAAATGCACCTACCCAATAGAGTATTAACATCAAACAATCAAAACCTACTCAAAGTCCATAAACCTATACATCCCCCAGGCAAAAACCTTCTATCCTTCAACCTAGCTCGCCTCTGGAACTCCCTTCCTCCACTCCTCCGCACCACCTCTAATCACTCTGCTTTCAAAAAATCTCTTTATACACATCTAGCATCACAGTGGGAATGCTCCTGCTCCCACCCTACATAACCTACTCTACTCCTTCTCACACCCCTCCCTGCTCTGCTTACATCTTTAATATACCCTGAAAATTCAATAGAATTTATTAAACAAGTCCTTATGTTTCTTCCTCCCCCACTATATTATGTCTTTGTACCTCCTCTTCCTTTTTAGTAACTATGTTTTCTTAACTTTTCTGTATAAATGGATATTTTGATGTGCTAAATAGTTAATATGTTTTTCTGCACAATGTATTTAACTGTATACTTGCTGTACTATTTTGATATTGTCTTCTTTTTACTACCTGTTGTACCTATTATGTAACTTTGAATGTATTTTGGAGCTTTTCTCCCCAGGACTCCATTGAAAACGGGTTCATTTGGCCCAATGGACTATCCTGGTAAACCAACTGCAATAAATAAATAAATAAATAAATCATTTATAGTGTCATATTTATAGTGATCTGACTTCTAGTTCTTATGCAACCCCCCATTGCTGGCAGCTGGCAGGTATGTAGTATCTACCAGTAAACATACCCAGACAAGGGCTTTTGCTCAGACCGTTGGCAGGTGCTGGAAGTCATCAAAAAATTGCATTCCTTCATGCTTCCAAAGTAGCAATTAGTTCACCCCAAAAACAATACAGAAAGCTTCCTAGTACATACTTTGTGTCTCTGGATGCATTGAAGCATCTTTATGGCCTAGCCTATAAAGTCATTTAATTTATTTTTCTAACATTTGCTGGACTGGTGTTAACCCTCCAGTTTCCTCTGTCAAAATATATACATTTAAACAGTTACAAAAGTGCATGTACCTTTCTGTTCTCTCCAACAGGGAACACTGTTAATGCATTTCAAACAAGCACTTTACAAATACTTTTTCAACACAAACATCTGTACAAAGCAGCTTGACATACACATGACATGCAGTTTTAATACATTTGTAATACAAGCATCTTATATAAATTAGTTTGATGTTCACAAATGATGCATAATTATTTACAAAATTCCAGCTAGCTGTGCTGCCAGTACCTCCTTTTGTCACCCCCCCCCCGAAGACTCAAGCTAGTTTTTCAAGTGACTTGAGAAACATTGCTTGACAGGGATGAACCCATCTGGGAATACATTACTCCATACCCTGTCTTGAGATCCCAGCTGCCTTGGCACTGCTGACCCCAGTACAGTGCTGCACTGACATATCATATGCATGCAACCCTAGGCTCCACCACAGTAACTTGGGATTTTGCTGGCTGGGTCCCTGTAGCCATAGATCCTCCTCAGACTCATCCTGCCTCCTACTGCAAATACTTAGCACCATGGAGTCCCTATCATGGTGTTAACATGGTACAGTTTGTCCCCCTGCCTTCTGTCTAGCAGTTCTACCATGTAGTTAACTTCATTGACCTAATTTAACCCGCCTGCAGCTTGTTGTGTCTGACAGGAATGAGAACCATAATGTGCTGCCCCACAGCATACGCTCTGGCTCAAGCATTCCTGTCATACCAGATGTTTTTCTGCTGTTGGGCATCTGCCAGGTTCTCCTTGGCCAAGTCCACAAGTTCCCTGAGCCTTGTCCTGAGGTTCAGGACATATGCCACGACAGACTCTTTGTGGTATTCACACTCACTCTCCCACTATTCATGAATCAAATCTAGAGGTCCCCTCACCTGATGCCTATACAGCAACTCAAAAGGTGAGAAACCTGTGGATTCCTAGGGCACCTCTCTGTAAGCAAACAACAGATGGGGCAAATACTTGTTCCACTCCTTCTTAAACTGGTCTGCAAATTCCCATAACATGGTCTTTAGTCTAGAGTTTAACCTCTCCACCAAACCATTAGTCTGGGGATGGTAGGGGGCGGTGTTTTGGTGCTTCACCCCACAATGCTTCCACAGACAAGCCAGCAGGTCTGACATGAAATTGGCACCTCTGTCAGTCAGTATTTCTTTTGAGAAACCTACCCTGCTGAAAATCTTTAACAAAGCATTTGCCACCTTTTCTGCCTCAATGAAGGATAGGGCCATCCCTTCAGGGTATCTGGTAGCATAATCTACTACCACTAGGATATACTTCTTCTCTGTGGAACTTGGGATACTCAGAGGCCCCACAATATCAATAGCTACCATCTGAAATGGCTTCTCATTCACAGACAAAGGTAACAAAGGAGCTATGACCTTGTCTCCTGCCTTGCCTACCTTTTGGCACTGCTCACAGGTCCTGCAGTACCCTGTTACATCCCTGGAAATCCCAGGCCAATAAATGTTCTACATAATATGTATCTTGGTACACTGTATGCCCATATGACCTGCAAAATGAATGTCATGGGCTATGGCTAAAAGTGCTAGATGGTTGGCTCTGGGGACTACCAACTGCTGTATTCTCTCACACTCTAGCCATCCCTCAGGGGTCCACTTTCTATATAGTAACCCTTTGTCCCAGTATAGAGATTCCTCCTTTCCTTGTTTATCAGGTACCTCTCTGGCTACCTCCCTCAAGCCTGTGTAGGGTGTGAGAGCAGAGCCTGTCTTAACTGTCTATTTGTAACCCTTCCTAACTCCCCTTCCACAGGAAGGCTGGTATCCTCTGACAGCAATGCCTCACTGTCAGCCTGGGTACTACTACTCACCTCTGCCTTTGAAGTCACTCTGTCGAAGGGAACATCAGTACACGCTAGCAGCTGTGGCTCACCTTAAGTCTCACTGCTACTGGTTAGCTCCCTCCCTGAAGTTACCACCTCACCAGTCCTGGCTTTAAATGTGCGGTCTGTCTGGGTCCTCCTCCCAGGCTACCAGACCCACATGCCTATCTCCAAGCCTTACTGTGTATAAGTGCATGGACACAAGGTACTGTATTATCAAAATCATTCCCTATCGGGACATCTGCAGGGATATCCACAAACACACCTACTTGCTTATTTCCTTTTCCACCCTCCCAGTCAAGGTGAACCCTAGCAAAAGGTATTTGTAATGAGGTCCCTCCTAAACCTCCGACTGGAGTAGACTGCCCAAGCAAGTAGTACTCCTCTTTAACTACACTACAGACTTCACAATGGTTAGGTCAGAGGCTGTGTCTCTCTTAGCAGTGGCCTGTTTCCCCTCTAGTAAGATAGGATATAACCTCTTGTGGTAGTCTCCAGACAACTTACCACTGACATTCTGTCATTCCCACTTGCTGGCTCCCCCACTTTTTGTTCCCCACCTTGCCTCCATGAACATCTATAGGCAACATGGCCCCATTGGTTACATTTAAAATATTTAAGCCTTGATCCTGGCCATGTACCTGGACTAATGGCTTCCCCTGCTACTGGTAGACTCTACTGGGGTGGTTTAGACTGTCCACCATGGGTTCCCTTATACCCATGAGCAGCACTGAGTGTCCCTTTCCTGTACAGTGATGACCTGCTTGCTAAGTATAGGTCTCCCTTTTTCTCCAACTCATCTGTGGTTTTGCATTCTCTATCTGACAACCAGATTCTCATGTCCTCAGGCAAATTGCTAAGGGCTTGTTCCCTCACCAAAAGGTCTGCCAGCCCTTCAAAAGTGGTGACTTAACACCCACTCACCCACCTATAAAAATAAATGTTTAACTCAGCAATATAACACACACTTTCATCTGCCTTTCGCCTATGCTCACAAAACTTTTTCCTGTAAGCTTCAGGTGTTAACTTAAAACACTCTAATAAGCATTTCTTTACTTGGTTATAGTCTAGGCAATCAATATCAGACATTTTAAAAACAGAAGTTACAGCTTTACCATGGAATAAGGGGGTCAGGAGCCATGCCCAGACCCCATGGTCAACATTATATTGTTTACATACCCTTTCAAACATATGAATACAACTATCAAAATTATCACTCTCTGTAAATTGTGGAAAAATTTACTGACCTTTATTGCTTCCGGGGTTCAGTTACTCCCTTCCCCATCACCTCCATGACCCTGGCGAAGAGTCAGCATTTCCTTTTCATGTTGCCTCTGCCACTCATTTTGTTTGACTTCCAGATGTCTCAGTCTCTCTGCTGATTCTAATTCCATCCGTTTCTCCTTTTCTTCAGACTCCAAATGCTGCAGTTTCTCTGCTGATTCTAGTTCCAAACATTTGGCCTCCAGTTCAAGTCTCTTTACCTCTAGATGGATTTTTAAGTCCTCTGAGGAAAAATTGAACTGTCCATTTTCTGAGAATTGTACATCCCCAAGGCCAGTCTGGTTGTCCTCCTGGTTGCTGGGTGTGATGCAGCTGTAGTTAAGGCTGCAATCATTTCTCCTTTATAGATGTTGGCATGCCCCAGTTCTTTGACTTGGCACATCTCAGTCAACTGATTCCTTATCAGCTTGCTATAATTCTCTGCTGACATCCTTGCTTGGTCTCCCTGACTAACTAAGCTAACAAAAAAATAAATAAAACTAGTGTGATGTGAAACTCTAAATGTCTACCATGTGGCTGCTTGAGAGTACAAACGCCTTCTTTAGTGAACACTGTTTACAGGCTATAGGAGTTCAATATCCACACCACTGAATCCCAGTATGTGATGTGTTGATCCCACCACTGCCAGCCAATTAATATGTGATGATCCACCACTGGGCCAGTAATCAAGCAGCCTCAATCCTCACCACTGGCAACTGTGGGGGGATGTTCACTGGGAAGATAACAAGTACACACACAGTGTTTCCAGATGCAGCTCTCTGCAGCAAGTACAATTTCCCTTAGGAGCATACAGAGAACACAGTCAGTCCAGAGCTGATTTCTCCTTCTTTCTCCAGATCCCTGGTAAGACTCCCCACAGGCACAGCTATAGAGCTGAGATCTTACCTGAGTGACCAAACCAAGACCTCCAGCACCCTTTCTGTCCAAACAGTGCTTCATGTCCCTGCCCAAGTAGCTGACACACACACACACTTTAAGGTTTGATTTACACACACACACACACACACACACACACACACACACACACACACACACACACACACACACACACACACACACCTGGGAAAGGCTGACATAGATTTACTAGCTATGCCCCCTTCTGCCCAGACTGTAAAGTAGTTACTACTGCTACCAGTCACTCCTTATCAGTTACTTTAGGGCCCTTAACAAACAGTGTCCGATTTTATTGTGTATTATTAATACTAATACAAATGGTAGTTTGACCAAGAGCAAGGCTATTAGGAGTGGCCCACACAGTGTCACCAAATAAATATGCAGGTACTCTCAAAACTTAAATATCTATACAAAGGTTAGCCACAATGAAATGTTTAAATATATTTAATAATAATTTAATAATAAATAATAAAAGAACAAGAAAATACTAAATATAAATTAACAGTGACATCAGAGTTCAAAACCGCAGTATATATTTAAAATAACACTGCAGTACAGGCTCACACAAAGAAAAACAGAATCTAAACTAAGCTTTGCTATATTCCTGACTGTATCTAAGAGAGTTAGTATACCTTAATACTTATTTAGAGCATGGCAGATATGGTGAATGGTTCTTACTGTTGTTGTCAGGACCAAGACAGAATGCAGAATGCCCTGTCTCACTGAGAGACTTCTCAAAATAATATATAAAATATTACTGCTGAGATAGCTTGCAGAATAACATCATTTATAGTGATCTGACTTCTAGTTCTTATGCAAACCCCCATTGCTGGCAGCTGGCAGTATTTAGAACTACCTGTAAAAGTACCCAGACAAGGGCTTTTGCTCAGATCTTTGGCAGGTGCTAGAAGTCATAAAATAATTGCATTCCTTCATGCTTCCAAAGTAGCAATTAATTCACTCCAAAGACAATACAGAATGCTTTGTAGTACAGACTTTGTGTCTCTGGCTGCACTGACGCATATTTATGGCCTATGCTATAAAGTAATTTAATTTCAGATATTTTTCTAAAGTTTTCTGGACTGAGGTTAACCCTCCATTTTCCTCTGTCAAAACATATACATTTAAACAGTTACAATAGTGCATGTACCTTTCTGTTCTCTCCAGCAGGGAACACAGTTAATGCATTTCAATTAAGCACTTTACAAATACCCTTTTAACACAAACATCTGGACCAATCAGTTTGACATACACATGACTTACAGTTCTAATACACTTGTACCACAAGCATCTTATATAAATTAATTTGATATTCACAAATGACATGTCTTGTCTTTTTATATTTGTTTTCTCCTGTAAAAGAGCTGACACTCAAAATGTTGTTTATTTTGCACTTGTGTTTTCTAAATGACAATAAAGTTTCTTTTTAATCTTTGAATCTTTTGAATCTTATAAAACCTTTGTTATGTTATCTGCAATTATGTTATTAAGTTTATAATCTCTTAAACATGTTGTCTTTGTTTTTCATTCACTGTCATAATATCATTTTGTTTAAGAACTGTGAAGACTTTTCACCAGGGCTGTGTCAGAAGTTGGTCAGTTGTGAACAGTAGACTGCCCTGATAAGCACATTTAAATAACTAAAAATAAAATAAAAAAGCACAACACACTAATAATGACTTGCAATCAGACAAAGAGACCATTACTAACCTTTAACAAGTAGAGCAGAAAGGGCACTAATTGAACTTATTTTGTTGACTCTTTGGTGTAATTTCCCCATAATAACTCTATTTTACAATCAGAAGACAGTGTCATTCTTTTGTCAGAGTTGGTCTCATTGCAAAATGGTGCAATTCATACTGTCAAAATATCTCAGATATGACAAATAAAATATCTAAAAATTAATATAATTTGCGTTGATTTATGTAACTATGTATATACTGCAGAAATGAATGTTGCTAACCATATCAAAGCTTTAATGTGCATAAACTCTGGAGGGCTGTTTCATATGTATTGTACTGGAGCTTTCCTTTCCACGACTACATTGAATCTGGACTAGACCCCATTGGACTTCTCATTTAACAAAAATAAAATAATAATGATACTAATAATAACAATAACAATAGCAAAAAAAAATATTTGATCATACCAAGAAGAAAACTTGTAAAACAGATCAAGCTGCATGTGGACAAAGGTCACAGGAAAAGATCATGAACCTTGACAATAAAACAATTTTTGTATCCTACAAGAGGTCAGGTGTTAAAAGGAAAAATGTACTTCAGTGACATAAAACTTTGAAAAGGGAAACGTGACTTCTTCAACAATCATGGTTTAAAATTATGTATGTTAATATTCCCGGGAAGTGTGTTTCTGTAACCCTGAAAATAGTGAAGATATAAACCAGGGGTGTCCAACCTTTTGGATTGCTGGGGCCACATTGAGTGAACAGAAATGGTCTTGGGGCCGCATATAAAATATATCATATAGTTAACTCTTTTGTTGCTCCGGAAGACCACAGTCGACCTCCTGGCTGTACTGTAGGTGCATTTGAACAATGAATAAATGTAATAAATGCCTAATATTTGCCTTAAAATTCTAATTGTCATTCTAATTCTAATTCTCTAATCTAACAGTTAATTCTAACATCTTAGTTAATATATCTATATACATATATATATATATATATATATATATATATATATATATACATATATATATATATTTTTTACAAATAAACAGATATTCACTACAGCACTAGCATTTCTCACTGAGAAAACCATTCCAGCAGTCCAACTACGTAAAATGTCAACATCAGCAGTCCTACAATACTATAATCCACAAAGATAACCCAACAAATTTGCAATAAAGTAAAGAATTCACATTACTGACAATAAAACAATTCTGAATAAGCTACAAGAGGGTCTCACCCAAACAAATAACTGGTGCCAGAAACATGGCCTCAAGCTAAATGCCAAAAAATGCATCATAATCCCCTTTGAGGAGAGTGATGTCCCCACAAATTATCACATTAATAACAATGTTGTAAGCATGCAATAAGTCGTATGGTACTTGGACACCCAGGTTGATAGAAACCTGACTTTTGACCACCACGTTGTCTCCATTGTAAGGAAAGCTTTTTACATGGCCCACTTCATTAAAAAGGGTATCTCATCCAGGGATAAGGAGGTCATAACATCCCTGTATTCTTCCTTTACAAGAGCCATTATTGAGTGCAATGCCCCTTTTGGCATGTGCCACAGCAAAACACCCTGCCAAAAGAAAGACTACAACCATTTCTGACAAAAAAGGTCAAAGGACTAAGTTCACTTAGTTATCCAAACAGACTAAAACGCTTCTTGCTTTCCTCTGTCACTCACTGGCCCCTATAAATTTCATCACTGGCTTGCTTTCCAGGCTAAGGAAGATCCTGCCTTAAGAGACTTCCTCTACCTTAGAAATACTGGTTATACTTAAAACGCTCACTACAAAGACCACAGCCTTCACTGCAACATAAACAAGCCACTTTTTATGGACAGGTTCTTGACACAAAAACCTTCAACTTATGTAAAAAGCTCCTCTCATTATCAAACAATGTAGTTCAGCAACATGATGGCTGGATGGATAGCCATAAATGTACTCCTTGGGTAAGTAGCATAGCCTTCATCAAACCAGATGGAAAATCCACATACTAACCTTTCCCAGTTGAATGGCTAAGATCTAATACTGGTTACTCAAGTCTACTTTCCCAAGAAGAGGGGCATGTTTAACTAAGAATTCCATTTGCAAAATTATATTCAGTATACATATTAAATCTCTCTCTCTCTCTTACACACACACACACACACACACACACACACACACACACACACACACACACACACACACACACACACACACAAGCCCCTACTTGTAAAATTGGAAACCTCAGTAATCACGACACCCACTCACTGAATGAAATTGTCTGGAAGTCAAAATATCTGGAAAAAAAAACATAATAGAGATGGATTCATCCATGCAATTTCCCACCACCAAAAGGACCATCAATAAATCAACAAACAACTGCTCAGCAAAAAGTAAATCAATAAGAAAACCATAAACTCTCTAAGATAATGCTACATACTGGTGTAAACATATAACTTGTGTCAATCCCCAGGTTAATCCATACCAAAAAATTGTTTCAGAGCTTCAGCTATGTACAAACAGCTTTCTCCTGAAAACTTAACTCATTGATATTTGCCATGCTGTAATTATAACTGTAAAAAAAAATGTTGTTTTTAAGTTTATTCTGTACGTCAATGATTCTCATTGTTAAGAGATGTAATCTCTGCCATATTGTACGAGTACTCTATCCATGATTTGCTGTCTCTCTCTCATGTATTGTATTATACTGTTTTGTGTTATTTTTAGAGCTTTTCTCCCCAGGCCTCTGCTGAAAATGGACCTGTGTCCAGTCAGACTTTCCCGGTAAACAAATGTAAAATAAAATAAATAAAAATAAACTTCCTACCAATCTAAAGCCATCTGACATTGAGACATTTTAATTTGTACAGAAGTTACTCACAGTTTACTGAGCTGTAATGCTGACCTTCGCTTTTGAAAAAAACAAATTCCCAGACTTTGTCAATAGCTCAAAGTGTAGAGAGGATTATTTATTTATTATATATTTATTTATTTATGGAAAACATCTTTAAAACTGTTAAATTGATTACACGCTCAAAAACACAGAAAATGTATTGTGATATGTAAACCACAGACTGCTGCAAGAAATCAAAGTCACATTAGCACTCTATGCTTATGTCCGAACAGATGAATCATTCCTGTCAATTCCAAAAGAAGTAAAGTAGCTTAATAAGAAGGTTATTTGCAAGATTACATGGCAGTTTATATTGGAAATAAGCAGATATTAAAAAGGCTCTGTTTTTCATAATTATGCCGAAAAGTCTTCCAAAGTAAATACAACTTCTGATTTAGTATGGAACCATACCTCTCAACCTTAGAGCAAGAAATCTGGACAAAGCGAAAAATAAAAGTGGGACACAGGCCCAAAAATAGTTATGCATCACAGACACTATTGAAACAACAGTAGCTGCAAACATTATACACATCACTTATAATCTTTCTATCCCATCGTTGTCAGTTGAACATTACATGGCTCATCCAGTCCTGCCTTCTTTTGCATCAAAGAAAACCATGCTTTGAAATGACAAATGCATTAAAAATAATAAATAAAACACATTGCATCAACATCCTGCAACTTCCTACCTGCAAGCAACCACAGAGCTTTCAATGAAACTAGAGCTGCTTGTTTCCCCAGAATGACAGCTCTCCCTAATTAAGTCTACCGGTATACAATCTACCAGTATCTGGACTACCTGAAATAAATTAAATTACGGCCTGTAAATTGAAAGTACACTTTGTTTAATTAAACTATATTTCTAAGCCCACTTACTATATTTTTTCAGTAACATCCCAATATCCATTTCCAGGTCACTTTACAAGACATTAGCAGTGGTAGACTTGGCATCCTTCAGAACCCCACAGGCCCACGCTAATACTGCTGGCATTGTCCATTAAATGTAAATATCCATCCACTGTAAATGGCAACAAGCTATGTCTTAAAAAATCTACTTTTGGCAGGCTTACCAAAGTATCAGGTTTTGAAACAAAGACACATTCTTCACAGTCCGTAAGTCTCTGTCTTTAATAATCATCTACTGTTGCAGCACTCCCAACACATAAGCACACACATACACACTAAAACCCCCAACATTTAAAAAATGACATTTTGCCCACTTGATTTGCCAGTATTGATGATCCGCCAAAGCTATGCTTACTGTTATCCAATCTACCACTGCTTAGAACCCACCAATGAAAAAACAGTACTAGGCGCTTTTTTGTTTGTCTGAAAAAACAATACAACTTTGTATGTTACAGTCCCACATAGTCAGTCCACTACTGACCCATTAATCCTAGGCCGCTGTCTCATTCTTACTCCCTGGAACTGCACTACCTTGGATGACTACTTTTATTTCCTAAGCAAAAGCCACAAATTGGAAAATGAGGCAAAAATCCAGACATTCTTTGAAAATCCATACAGTTAAGAGGTATGAGTTCATGTTCAATACAACACTCTCCCTGTCAGGAAAGCCGCAATTTAATGAAAGTGTACTTTTAATGTACGATATATTTGTGAGGTAACCTGTTTGTGTTCAGTAGGTAGACTGATCATTGTTAGCCTCTTTGTGCATGTGTCTCTCTGTCATGCACACATACACACACACACTCTTCTTCTACTTTCACGCACACAATTCTGCTTTCATGCATGCACTCACTCACTTCGTACTTACCTATTAACACAGGTAAGTGCTGACCCTTTCAAAGGCAACAGCGACAAATCCATATGAGTCCCTCTTCAGCGAGCACACACACACACACACACACACACACACACACACACACACACACACTGATTGTTCAACGCAAAAATGGCGTAAACACACTGACCCTTTTTGGCTCAAAAACAAAACTAGAAGGGTGCTTTGGTGCATGCACACACCGACATTAGTGTTTCAGGTCACGGGAGTGAAAAACACAAAACAAAAAAAGTGTTTTGGGGCATGCATACATCGATGTTGCAGTTAGAGGTTGAGGGCCGCATGGAAGAGCTCTGAGGGCCGCAGGTTGGACACATCTGATATAAACGGTGCATCTGAAGATACAACAGTCAGCAAGAGTCTTTTAAGTATGGCATAGCATCATACAATATTCACTACAGACATTTCAGCAACAACATAAAAAGTGTTTTAAAAACAAAACACCTGTTTAGTTTTTGATCAGAGTATATTAAACCTTCAGTTTACTAAAAAAGTAACTTGTTAGAGAGCAAGTCAGTTGGGGACTGTTTAATCTAAAAGTACAAGAATAATTTCAAACCCATTACATATGCTGACTGATCACTTACAGATGTAGAAAATGCTAGTTTCAGGCAGGAAAAAAGATGCACGTGCTATAGTTTGGATCTGTGAACATTTTCTTTTGTATATGTGTTCACTTTAGTCAGAAAGCGTAAGATTTATTTATTTATTGCTTTCGTTTACAGGGAAAGTCTAACTGGGTACAAGCGGAGGCCAGTGGAAAAATGTTCCATTTTACAGAATGAGTAGGAGGGAGGTATATAATATTTACATGATAAATGTACATAAATACATAGACTATTAATGATATGATAGTTAATCAAAGAAATAAATGTACATACATAGAATAGTAAACGTGCATACATAGAACTGTAATGATATGGCAGTCACTGAAAACATGACAAATTAAGAATACAGTAAAATATTAAAGGAATAACCTCTGGCTGGGTGTGGGTAATTGCTATTATATAATGACATTATTTAAGAAAAAAGATTACTTACTTTTCTTAAATAGTGTCCTTGTATAAGGGCAGCTTGCTCCTCTTTCATGTTTTTCATCGGTATCGTGGGGCTTTCTTGATGTACTTCTCATGGGTATGGGACTTTCATTCCGATGCTTACACAGTACATCAGTGCTGTATAAAGGAAGCAATGGAAATAGGAAGATCTCTGTTGCTTTTTTGTTTTGTTTTTAATTAAAACAATGAAATCCAGAGATTTGAAATGAATTGGAGAGACAGAAGAGAGAAAATATAAGGATAATCAGGTATGCTTTTCTAGTTTTGTATAATGTACCTGATCATCCTTGTATTTGTCTCTGTCCCATCTCTTTTGTTCATTTTAAGTATCCATTTTTTCATTGTTTTAATTGTTACAACTGGAGTGAATGAGGAAAGGGACTTAGAAAAGCAAGAAAAAAACTTTTTTTGCATTATTTTAACAAGAGATTGTCAAACGACAAAAACAAAAAACTGAGCCAAAGTAGCTCTAAAAACAGCAGCTATTTTATGAGCAGACCATGTCAGGAGGAATGTAAATTGTGACAAATCATCTCTTTCTCAGCCTGCATCAATTAAGGCTGCATTTCTGAGATCAAGAATGGTACTTTGACTTCTTTCTCAAATCGCCTCTTACTATGGGTTAAACACCTTAAGTATAGGTTAGTCTTAGTCAGGAATGCCGAACACATATTTTTTTTAACATGCACTTTTTTTGAAAAATGCATATTGACTGACAATCTGTTCCCTAAATCCTTTATTTCAAAAGGTAGATTTTACCAGGTAGATTAACCATTTTAGGCAAAGAAATTGTGGTATCACTTCAGTGATTGTCTTACAATGCATGTAGGTAACGGAACCCTTGCATTTAGTCTGGTGCATCTCGTCTCTGCAATAAATAACATACTCCTGCACATACCTCACAATTATTCTCCAAAAAAACATTAACTCTGATGCCTGATCCTGACATTGTCACCTGGAATTTATTTATTTTCTGTTTGTTAAGTGGGTAAGTGGACTGGTCCAAAGACCATTTTCAGCCAGGACCCAGGCCCAGTAATCTTCAGTGATTTTCTCAAAAAAATAAAAAATTTTACAAGGAGCAGGGCAAAATGTAAGGGTAAATCGGGGACATTCTGCAAAATCAGGAACAGTCATACCTCTCAACCTCTTAGCTCAATACTGGACATGGCCAAATATGATGGGGGGGGGGGTCAAAAGGCAAATTGGATATAATTTATTTGCATTCTTATTAATAGAGGAAACTTCTGGTGACCGGACGTTTTTCCATTGGTATATGCTCGATTTACAATAGGCACTCTGGTTGGGCTGACTAATCAGCAGTCAAGTTTTTCATCTTTCGTGATCTTGCATTATACAATACTTAATATCAAGCTTTTAAGAGTCTAGTTACTTTCAAATGGAATCAGTTGAGAATAGATATTGAGTAGGAGACAGTAAAGTAATTATAGGATGAAGATGATTACAAATTATCAAGGAGTAATGAGGAGGTCCAGGTAAAAGGGAGACAGAGACAGTAGTGGAGGGGGTAGATGGTAGATAGTTACAGACTGTGAAGAAGTAGTTGTATTATGGCCAGTTACATAAAAGAGTGGCGAAAGTAAAGGTTTGCGGATTATCCAGGAACAGCAAATGTGCACTTAACATGATGCTTAAGTCATAAACACTGTCCACAAAAGTACAGCCTTATGATTTTGTCATTTTATCCATAAGGGAAGGAAAGTATAGCAGAATTATGGGGCTGTTCAGAGAAAAAACATAATGTCACTGGACCATGGTAAATAACTTCATGCATTTAGAATGATGTGGTCTAACGTGGATTAAACATGCATGAGTGCCAGCATAGTGTGGTTGTGTCAGGGAAAGTGCTGAACAATGAAACCACACAGCCATGGTAATGGTATTAACTGTGCTGCTGAAATGATAACACTGTAAGTAGTCATGTGACCCAGTGGAAACCATCAGGCAGTTAGTGTGCCCAGTGTTGGGTGTGTTGATGTGTACATTAAACCCAATGTTGTGACATGAGCACTGTGGGTAGACCACATAAAGGCATTACAGAAAAATGGCAAGTAATTTTATAACATAAATGGGTTGAAAGAGGGGCATAATACAGGCAGAAATAGGGAACAGCAAGCACAGGAACATATAGAAGGGCAGCAGAAAAGGAATATAGGTGTGGAGGAAGAAGGATATACTTTTTTGTGGGAACAGGTGCCAATTTTTTTAAGAAGAATGGTAGGAGTGTAGCAAGAGGTTAGTGCAGGTACAATAGAGAATAAAGGGAAAGTAGCAGGTACAGGCAAGTAGACATAACAGATAGACTGACAGGTAGGTAGTGACACATAAGGGGGGCATCAATGGAAAGCCACAGACTGGATGTGGCAGACAACAGGTGATGGGGAGGATTGGAATATAAACACAAAGGATGGGGAATGCAGTGATGGAGATGGAGAAATAGGAAGGCCTGCCCACCCAGCCCAGAGGGGAACAACTCAGAGGTCAGTCATTTCCTTGGCTGACATCATGGGCAGACACCACTTCTGGTGGCCCTATGGATGAGATTAACCAGCCATGCAACTATATGAGCCTAATAAGGAGATGCTGTTGCACTTCTTGCTAGATGATCCAGAAGGGCCTCTCCAGGCCACTTTTAGATGAGAATCATTTGACCTCCTACTGAGACGGGGCCACAAAACCCACTAGCAAGCCCTCCAGACTACTTTCCACAAGATAACCTTCATCACCTTGCATAGTAGCAGGCCTGGGGACTGCTAATAACCCAATGGTATGTGCAATGACCAGAGCATAGAGTGGTGGCTGCCATCTCAGCACAATCTGCACAACAGCTGATCCTGGATAAAAAGAAAATAAATGGAGAAAAACAAGCCAAAATTACAAAGATGAAAGAGATAAAAAATAACAAGAAGAAGAAAAATGGAAACAAATGCAATAGATTAAGTAAGTGTGTTACATCTTATTAAAATAGTACAGTACTGCCAGCAATAACCTACCCCTACCATGCTGCTTTCAGAATTTGTCTCACGTCATTTGGCAGGCCATCTGATTTTCCAATATCTCCTGGATCCCTGAAAAACATAAACAGTAATCATCACAGCATATCATTGTCAACAGCTACATCTGCTAGACCTAATGTGCATTGTCAAATGAAGAACCAAGTGCATATAAGAAGAAGGTAGCATCCTCTTCCTAACCTCTTCTTCCCATTTGTGGAGAAGGTCTAAATGGTGCTTCCACAGGTCACTGTTTTATGTCTTCACTGCTTCCCAGAGTGGGTGATACCAGTGGTCTTAATTAGCATTCTGGCAATCTGGTGCCAGGCATCAGTTTTGTAAATGGGGCTTGTATACATGACCACACATAATAGGCATCACATAATGCACACTGATGTGAAGTATGGTAGCACAATAGAAATGATTAGTAAGGCAACACAGATTGACACTAGAGCAGCCAGGCTTTGCAAAGGCAGTGCATGTGCACAACCCATACATGACCTCTCGGCTCAGGAATGAGCATATACCTGCATTGTAGAACTGAGTACTGTGGTAATGCATCATGTTACAGGTGCAATGCAGAGACGCAGTCACAATAAATCATCTCATTACCATAAATTGCATGCTTTGAGGTCTGTTGTAGCATGATAAAACTATAGTTGATGTATTTTGGAAGACTGCATTATCTTAAGCAACTCAGAGAATCAGCATAAAGTGGTTATCAAGGTGAACTATCATACAGGCAAACTATGCAAGGCTGCATGCAAACAACAAGCACACCAAGACAGCAGATCAGTGTGCAGGGTGATACTGTACAGGGCATGACTGGGGACTGATATGCTGTGGGGGCTCTATTTCACAGGACACAGCAGCCATAGCAGGACAAGTAGCAGTCTTACTGAGGATCAACTTGACAGGGTACACTGAACATGGTCAGGCCCATTCACTGTTCTGCTGTGAATGGTTCATAACAGCATGTATATGCACATGGACTGCATGACATTCTACAGGAGATGTGAGGCCTCCAGTGCATGAAGCATAGATTGTGCTATCATTATAGATTTGATGGACAGCAGGCATGGCTGGCATATTCACTGCTATCGCACTATGGTACAGAGTCTGAATGGCTACAAAAAGCCGCGTAAAGGTTGTGCCCACCACAGGGTGGCTGGGGGCAGTACTGAATCAGTTGTCAGCTGGCATGGATAGTCATTTGCAAACACGCACACACGCGCGCATGCACACACACACACACACACACACACACACACACACACACACACACACACACACACACACACACACACATACACACACACACACACTGTTTCATATGTGTGCACTTCTTGTCATGTGACCAAAGAAATTGCAATGGCAGGAAATGTTCACTACACAAGGGACAGAGATGCTACTATAGGCCTTATGGACACATGGTATGTATATCCTTGAGGTGGGTAAAGTAGACAAGGCCTTCAGTGACCAGGTGTGGCATTGTTTGGTGCAAGATATGAATGTAGTGGGTAGACATAATAGGACAATAGTACATTTCTGTCGCAGAACTACTGATACGGTATAGCATGCCAGCAAATTACTGCTGACTACCTGAGTGGACCATCAATGCAGAGGGATCCTGTGGACATAGAGGAATTTTGGAAACCTTCACCAGGGAGAATTAGAGAGCCTCATTAACTGATGGTTGTTTGGGAGTGCAAGCTGTGCTATTGATGACTGCCCCAGTGTCTGAAGGGAATGTACCAGGTCAGTAATAGCATACAGAATTCCTGAAGGACAATGATCTGCAACCACAAATGATTTGCTCATACTAACACATATGCCTAGATGTCATCCTAGGAAGCTGAAACTGCAACAGCAACAACCTGCACCACAAGCTATGCATGTGCCCATAGGTTATTCATAAATTACTATGTAGCAGTTTGTGTGCCACATGATGATGTGGGGGTATAATTATGATCCAGCATTATCACAGTTATGTTATTTGTATACATTCACAGGTTCCACTTAGGTAGGATCCAGCACAACAGGTCATGCTTCATGTCAACATGCCACTGGTGACTGACGGCAGCAAAAAGTATATGACACAGTCTGATAACAGTGGACAGCACAATCATATTATCCACAGCTGAGATGGAGGGGCAAGATGATCCTGCAACCTCCCGTGTGTTCAGTGAAGGCTGTCCCTTTCATATCAACCTCACCTCTATTGCACAAGTATAGGCATTACAGATGGTATCAATGGCCCACATTTCCTCTAAGCATGCAGCCAATATAATGCTAGGGTAATGCCAGGGCATTTCCAGATGTGGGTATCACTCTTAGCATCAATCATCAGTTCTGCATGTTAGTGATTCAGGTACAGAAGGCCAGTTAGAGATGTTGAATGTGCTGCATGGCATGCATGAGTAAATTCAACTTCTGCAGAATTTTGATAAACCTAGCAGGGTCAGAGGCCATAGAAAGAGAGTGTTCATTTGAGTATGCACCAGCAGTATATGAAGGAAAAGGTGCGGACCACCATATTGTTGTACAAGCTGAAACAAGGGAAGATCCTGAGTTTTTGTAGTGCAAGTTCAGAGAAATGTATAACCCCCAGACAAATATTACATTAGAGAGGCATTTATTTTACACAAGAGATCAGAACCTAGGGGAGACATTTGCAGCCTATATAACTGACTTGAGAAACAGAGTTAAAACGTGTTGGTTTGGTGATTTAAAAGATGAGCTGATAAAGGACAGGCTTGTACGTGGTATTAACAGTGCTGCTGTGAGAAAGATTTTACTTTGTGACAGTGATTTAACATTGAGCAAGGCCACAAAGATTTGTCAAATTCATGAGGTGACAGAGAAACACACAAGTATGATTGCCAGTTGGCTCCAGAGCACATGTAGATAGTATGCAACACATGGCAAACGAGGATTTCCAAAGAAGGCATGAGACTTTCTAGAAAGTTCCAAGAAAGTGCAAGCTCCAGCACCAGTTCAGTGCAGTATAAGCATGCATCAGCAAAACCCAAATCTAGCTTTATTGTTAACTGTCGCAATTGTGATGTGAATCATGAGTCTAAAAGAGAGAAGTGCTTGGCATTTGGTCAGCAATGTCACAAGTGTAAAAAATGGAACCATTTCCAAAAGTTTTGCAAATTAAGTAAACCTCACACAGTTGTAAAGAAAGGTCACACAAAAAAGCAAGTTGATCAAGTAGAGCTGAAGCAGCCAGCTTTCTCTGTAGATGGTGTATCAGTACTAGGTGAAAGAGTTGATGCAGTGAACTTATTAACAAGAAGTGAAGTGTTTTGTACTGTTCGGATTAATGGAATATCCACAGAGCTCAAAGAAGACACTGGTTCAAAGTGTAATGTTATATCAGCAGACACATTTGCTACAGTGAGAACTAACAAACAACTCAATGTAACCACTAGTGCGAGACTTGTTGCTTATGGAGGTGAAGAAATTCAAATTGAAGGTTTATTTATTTATTTTACATTTGTTAACCGGGAGAGTCCGACTGGATACATGTCCATTTTCAGCGGAGGCCCGGGGAGAAAAGCTCCAAGTACATAACAGACATATGAACATTGTTAATTCAAAAAAAGGAAGATAGTTGAGTTCTAAATACAATATAAAGATACATCACATCTTGAAAAAAACAACAGCAGCATATAAAAAAACATAGGTCAGTTACAAAGGCGGGCGCCTTGTTAAAAAGCGTTAAGGATAGTGAGGTAAGAGAAGGGTAAATGATAGTGGTTAATCAGGTTTGGAACAGGGACATTGCCAGAGAGTATTGAGATGGGGTTTAAGCTTTTTTGAATTGTAGGAGTGAGGGTTCTGAGGTGAGCATGGTCGGTAGGGAGTTCCACATTTTACCTACAAAGTTTGAGAATAGAGAATCCCCAGCAGAATTATTGGCTTTGGTAGTTTGAGCTAAGATCTTATTGGAGGAGCGTAAAGATTGCAGGTTAATATAGGGTTGAATGATGTTTTTCAGAGCTGGTGTTTTCTCTGGGTGATACAATATCTGGTGAGCCATTTTGAGTTGGTTGAAATGGAGTTGGCTAGAAAACTCTAACCACCCTAGTTGCTTCAAGTTAGTGCAGTGGTGCGTTCTAAAGGTGGAATTTGTGGCAAATCTAGCTATGTGATTGTAACAAGAAGCAAGTTTGTTAAGGGTTGTCTTGTTTAGGTTTGTAAAGAGGGGGGAGGCATAGAAAAGAGTTGATAGTAGGTGTGTGCCGGCAATTGTAATTTTAGCATGAGGAGTGAGAAAGTGTTTTACTTTATAGAGAGAGCCAAGCTTTTATTGACGGTTTTGATGGTAAGATTGAAATGGGTGTCAAATTTAAGGGAGTTATCAATGGTAACACCTAATAGCTTTGTGTGAGCTTCTGGTGATATAGTGATTCCATTGGAGGATGTAATAGAGAAGGTGGGGAAGAGTCTTGTTAGTGGGTGAGAAAGTAAGTAGTTTTGTTTTGTTGGGGTTGAGAACTAGTTGTCGACTTGAGAACCATTTTTCTATTAGGTTGAAGGTGTCTTGGGTTGAAGCAGTGAGGTCTGCCAGGTTGGAGGCAGTGCTGATGATAGTCGAATCATCTGCATATTGAATGCATGTGGCATGGGGGATTGTGGGCAGGTCATTAACAAAGATGGTGAAGAGAAGAGGGCCAAGAATAGATCCTTGGGGAACTCCAAGTGTAACAGGTAGGCATGTAGATAATTTGTCCTGCCATAGAACAGCCTGTTGCCTATTGGACAGGTAGGATTGGAACCATTTCAGCGTGGAATTGCTGAGTGATAGTTTTTTTAATGTATGGAGGAGTTGAATGTGGTTCACCATATCAAAGGCCTTGGAGAGGTCTAAGAAAAGAGCAGATGATAGTTCATTATTGTTTCTGAAGTTATTGATGGTATTAGAAAAGGATAGTAGGGCTGATGTGGTACTGTGATTTGGCCTGAAGTCATGTTGGGAGTTAGCTAGAATTTTATTTTTGGTGAGGTGTTCCATCAGTTGTTTGTGGACACACTTTTCCATAATTTTGGCCAGGGGTGAAAGTATAGCTATAGGTCTGTAGTTGGTTAGCTCTAGTGAGCCACCACCTTTATGGAGAGGAATAATGTGGGACATTTTCCATATGGAGGGGATGAAGGCTTCTGACAAGGTATGGTTTATGATTATGGAGACAGGATAGGAAATGGCCTCAGCTGCTTTTTGCAGAAACTCAGCTGGGAGAAGGTCAGCTGCTAGCTTAGTGGGTTTTAGTTTTTAAGAAGAGATGTTATAAAGGATATGGGTACTGGATTGAAGGTAAATAGATGATCTGATGTAGTTGTAGTATTCTGCTGGCATGGGTAGTGGAGTGGGCTGGTTGTTTGTTTGAATTGTGGCCAGGGATTGTATAGTTTCTGTGAAGAAACTATTGAATGTGTTAGCAATGTTTACAGGGCACTGTTGTTTGCAAGTTGTTGGAGTGGGGTGGTTGCCTGGCCTGGGTGCAGGAGCTTGTTTAAGCCTGCCCAGAATTTTGTGGATTATTAAGGTGTTTGTGTTGGAGGTGGAGGAAGAAGTTTTTATCATTTAAGATCATTGTTTTAGTTTCATTTCTAAGTTGCCGGAAGGTTTGATGGGAGTGTGGGTCTTTAGAGGTACGCCATGTGACCCACATCTTGTTTCTAGATAGGATTTTGGATTTTGTTTCCTTAGAGAGCCATGGTGCGGTTTTGGTTTTAGTTCTAATGGACCGTATTGGAGCATGGGAATCTAGAATCTTGAGGAAGGTGGTGTTGAAGTAGATAACTGCCTCTTCAAGAGGAAGAGACTTGAGTATTGTCCAGTTGTGGGCTTTAAGTTCAGTTTGAAAAATGGAGGCGTTGAATTTATTATTGTTCCTGATTTTTTTATGGTTGTAAGAAGGGGGTGATTTTCTTGAATTTGATAACATAGGTGAGTAAGTGATCACTCATGTCCTCTGGGTGAGTACCTGCTGAGTACTGGTCAGGATCTTTATTAGTAAGGATCCAGTCCAGGATGCTGTCTTTGTTTTGGGGTTTACCTAGTCTGGTAGGAGTGGATATGAGCTGAGAAAAGCCATGTAGATTTATGCTGCTAGATGGGGAGCTAGATGAGAAGGAATTCCAATCGATGTTGAAGTCACCTAACACTATGGATTCCTGGGGTGAGTTTGAGTTAACCAGTGGAGAAAGTCCTCTAAGGTTTTGTTATTATTGTTGCCTGGGGGGATGTAAATACATGCTATATTTTTGCTTTTATGTTTGTTTGGTTGAAGTTTTACAAGTAAAATTTCGGCATTGTTTGTTAGGAGGGGTTGTGGAGAGGCAAGGGAGATTTGTAATGTATTTTGTAGAGTATGGCTACACCGCCACCTTTACGAGTTATTCGGTCTGCTCTTAGTATATCATACCCTGGTGGGATTATCTGTGTGTCTTTCGTACTTGGTTTAAGCCAGGTTTCTGTGAGACATAGTAGGTCTGGGGAACAAGTAGCTAAAAGGGCATGTAGGTTGTGAATCTTATTGTTTACACTTCTGATGTTTAGATGACAGGTCAGAAGAGAGTTAAAGGGTCTAGAGTTTAGATTGAGAAGTGGAGGGGAGGATAGGGTGGAATTACAATTGAGTGGAGAGGAAGGGCCAGGGTTGGGGTGGATATCACCATCTGTGGCTAGTCTGTGATTCAGAGTGGTAATGAATTTGAGGGCTTTGAGTAGAAGTTTGTAGTAATGTTTATCATTTGGCCTAATATTGGTAGGTTTGATAATTACATAGCTCGAGTTCTAACAAGGTGGGTGAGTAGCGAGCCGAGTCATGGCCTCTGTTGTTAATTATGGGTGAGGGGTTGGTTTGGTAGCCTGGGTGGTGGAAGCCTATGTAAGACCAGGTTTCATATAGGGTAGCTAGGTAAGGGACAAGTAGGAGGGGAAAAAGAGTTAGTATGATAAGCTTCCTGGGTGGTGTCATATTCTCTTTGATCTTAGAGGGCTGCAGTGAGGTACAGGAAGTTAGTGGACAGTAGGGGAGTGGTTTGAGGTTATAAAAGTATGAGTACTGGGGCGGTGGGAATAGGGGCATTACACTAAGCCACTAGAGCCCAGGTTTCAAGATGTAACTCCTGAATAATTAACTTGCAGGTGAGTAATCTCATCTAAACAAACACCAGGTTCAATGCCTATGCTTTGGGAGCTTGTGTTTACAATTTTATAGCAGTTTGCCTTAGTTTTAGGTGTGTTCTGTAGTTTAAGTGGAGTATATGCAAACAAGCTTGGATTTTTTGTTTGGGTAAGCCTAGGGAGATTTGTGCTAGTGCTGAGGACCCTTAAATAATACTTTACTTTAAAGTCTATACTAAAATGACCAGATAATGACCTGTTTTGTTTTTACAGGTTGTGGGCAAAAGTAGAGTAGTCGAGTTCTTTTCTGCCTTACGCTGTGCAGGGGAAGACCTGGGAGGGATAGAGAGAGAGCTTGATGTCAGAGGCAGTCAGAAGCAGCTGTGTAGCTTAAACAACATTAGACTACCCGAGGAAACCCCATAAACTATGTTAGTAAAATCTTCACATATCTTTACATATAGCATAAATCATTATAACACATTAGCATTTTACTGCAACAGTGCCTTATGACTGAGAGTCAAAGAATGTTGAATGTTGAATATCCTGCTTCTCAAAAAATATACAGAAGGCTCTCAATTTTCACTCTAATGAACAGCTCTGCAAAGAGCTTGTCATACTAAAGTCTGGTTACCAAACATATTTAGCTATAGAGACACAACTTAGCTTTAAAGAAACAAGTAGCTACAATATTCATGCCATTCAATACTGCATTATGTAGCTATGTAGCAAAAAAGAGTTACATCAGTTACTATTAAATCACACAATTCAACTTAAATACATTTAACAGTCTATTAGGAACAATGTTCAAGGTTCAGTGATACTTTCATGTTATTTGGCCGAGAACTGTTGCAACCTTTTATTCTATATAGTCCAAAGACCAGTGCAATCTTTATTAGGTCTCAAAGATAGTTTAAGAATGAATCTGCTTTCTTTTGGTAAAGAAGTTCATCACGTAAGTGCATTTCCGAGTTCTAATTTTTCAGAAGCCTTTTTCTGAGAGTATGCTGATGTTTCCGATGACAAGTTAGTCAAACTTCCAGTTGTGTATTCCATGAAGTTAGACCCAGTGGTCACTCTAGTAGTCAGACCTGAAAGAAGAGTTACGATAGCTATGCAAAATAAAGTTAAGGCTCAGCTGGACAAAATGGTGCAGCAAGGTGTGATTTGTCCAGTCACAGAATCAACAGAATGGGTATCGTCCATGGTAGCCACTCACAAAAAAGGCTCAGACAAAATCAGACTATGCATTGACCCAAGAGATTTGAGCAAAGCATTAAAAAGACTGCATCATCCAATGCGCATAATCAAAGAGGTTGCAGCTCTAATACCGAATGCCACTGTATTTTCTGTTTAGGATGCAAACAGTTTTTTTTTGGCAAGTGATGCTGGATCGCAAATCATCCTCATTTCTAACTACTTTTGGTACTCCGTTTGGCAGATACAGATTCATAAGGATGGCATTTGGAATAAATTCTGCAAGTGAAGTTTTTCTGCATGCAATGGAACAAATTTTTTTGGGTTATCCTTATGCCATAATAGTAGCTGATCTATTGATTGGAGGCAATGGTGAAGAAGAGGATGACAGAAACCTCAAGAAAGTCCGGGACAGAGCACATGAAGTAAACGTGAAGCTCAGTCCTCTGAAGTGCAAACTCAGACTTCCAGAAGTTACATACTTAGGCTATTTCTTTACGAGTACAGACTTGAGACAAGACTTGACCAAACAAGCAGCTATTCTTGAAATGTCAGCACCAGATAATGTACAAGCTTTACAGCATTTTTTGGGCATGGTCAACTATTTAGGCAAATTTATACCAGACTTCAGTGAGTTGACAGCAACTTTAAGAGAGCTCACATGCAAAAATGTTGCATGGTCATATTTGTAAACAGCAACAGAAGGCATTTGAAGACCTCAAGCAGAAAATTGCTACCCCACCTACATTAAGATACTATGATGGCCTGCACCTGTCACCCCTGGGATTCCGGATACTGGCTAAGGCTCTTGCCACCCCTATAGTGCCTTTTTTAGACTAGGTTCAAATGACAAATTCACCACCATAACAGGAACAGGCAAGCAAAAACTGAGGGTAATGCTACTCAATGCTAGAAGTCTAAATCTCAAAATGCACTCACTCAAGACACTCCTTAAAATGGAGAACATTGATATCTGTGCAGTGACTGAGACTTGGTTCAAGGCTCTAGAGAGCACCCCTGCATACCAGGCTATAACTCATACCACACTTTTTGGCCATCTAACCTGGACCAGAACACCAAAGGTGGAGGTGTGTCCATATTCATTAAGGATATCCACACCTCCAGGCTAGTTGCGCAGCATAATGCATCCGAGATTATCCAAGTGCAACTAACTCTGGGAAAAACTGCAATCCAAATTGCAGCTTGCTACCGATCCCCCACCATGCCCCAGGATTCCCACTCCTGTTTTCTTGATATACTGGAAAATATTAGGGTTCAACCAAACACCCTAATAATGGGCGATTTCAACTACCTCATCATTAACTGGGAAAACTACTCATGTACCAACTCCTTCGCTCAAAGCTTTCTGGAATTCATAAATTCCAAGGCACTGGATCAACTTATTCACACCTCCACCAGGGGCAACAATATCCTAGACCTAGTCATTACCAACATGAGTGACCAGTGTTCCACACCTGAAATCAAATCCTTATTGGTCAGATCCGACCATAAGCTAATCACCCTAGATATCCACATCCCGCCCTCCACCCACCATTAAGGAAACCACGGTAAAACATTTCTTCAAAGGCAACTTCATGCTTCTTAAGACAGAAGTGGCAAACTTCATGACACCCATGCAGATGGACAATACAGTTATGACTGCTGAATCCTTCACAAATGCACTCTATAAGCACTTACACGAGTGCATGGATCATGCTATCCCAAAAAGAACCAAGACACTATCCTCCAAAAAAAGGAAGGCAATCTGGTTGTCCCCTGCCATAAACAAACTCTACAAAAGAAGGAAGAAACTGTTGCAAAAGAGAGTAAAATCCCATGAGTGGAGGAGCACCCTGGTCAGCCTCAGTAAGAAGTTGAGATCCCTTATAAGATCCTCCAAAGCTAGCTACAAAAACAAAATTGCCACTGATTCTAATGGCAACCACAAAGCATTCTATAGCTATGTCAAGAATCTCAATGGCAACACCCAGATTTGCTCTGAGTTACAGCACAACAGCATGAAAATTACAGAACCAACTGATATTGCCAACATCCTGGCAGATAGGTTCAGTGCTAACTTTACCCCCCTCTCACCCCCTAAAGGGCCCATATCTATACAGGAAGAATGCAGAGACCCTGTAATCACATCTATGCAGGTAAAAGCTGCACTCTCTAAAACCAAAAACACAGCATCCATGAGACTGGACAACATCCCAGGCTGCGTTTTACACGAACTTCAGAACGAACTGGCTCCCCACCTAAGCACCATGTTCAGTCATAGTCTCACGACAGGCTTTGTGCCCACTGAATGGTGCACAGCAATAGTTATCCCACTCCACAAAGGGGAGCCACCACTGATCCTGGGAACTATCGCCCTATTAGCCTGATGAGCCTGGTCTGCAAGGCCATGGAACGTATCATCATGGAACTCATAAACAAAGACATTAGTAGCCTCCAAACTCTGGACCCCACCCAGTTCGAGTTTGTGAAAGGCAGATCATGCCTTCTGAACCTGATTGACTTCTTTGAGACAGTCACCAAAGCCATAGACGAGGGTAAGGTGGTTCACACAGCATATCTTGACTTCTCCAAGGCTTTCAACATCATCCCCCATTCTGGAATTATAGCTAAACTCACTAAACTAGGTATAAATTCCTACGTCACAAGATGGGTTGCCAACTGGCTCACTGACAGAACCCACACTGTAGAAGTTGCAGACTCCAAATCTGACTTCAAACCAGTGACAAGTGGAGTACCACAGGGTTCAGTCCTGGGACCTCTCCTGTTTGGTACCTACTTCTCTGAAGTACAGGCTAACACAGAAGTCTTCTGGCTAATGAAGTTCGGAGATGACTGCAAACTAGGAGCCATAGCTGAGTTCCCAAATGATGTGGACATCCGACAGAAGGGCCTGGTGTCAGAGGCATGGCCTCAAGTTCAATGCCAAAAAGTGCTTTGTTATCCCCTTTGGTAAAAACTCTGTACCTATGAACTACCACATAAAAGACAGTCTACTTAACACCAAATGTGTGATAAGAGACCTTGGGACCCAGGTGGACAGTAGTCTCTCCTTTGATAATTACATCACCACAGTAGTCAGGAAATCCTTCTATGTGGCACACCTCATCACAAAAGGGTTCTCATCCAGGAAAAAAGAGGTCATTGTCCCCCTCTACTCGGCACTCATTAGACCCATTATAGAGTACAATGCCCCTTTTGGAATGTACCTCACAAGACATCTGCAGCTGCTGGAAAGGCCACAGAAGCACCTCACAAAGAGGATTACTGGCCTCAAACAGATGTCCTACACTGACCATCTCAAAAAATTCCAGCTTACTCTGTAGCAAATCGCCTACTCTGAGGAGATCTCTGCCTAACATATAAAGCTATGTTAAACCCAGAACTGCTGGACACGCTACAATTAAAGAAATCCCAATCCCTCTGAGCTACACACTCTAGTGACCTAAACCTTGTCACTACAATAAACATGACATGCTGGAGGGATAGATTCCTGTCCCAGAGACTTCCTATACTCTGAAACAAGCTACCCATCTATGTCAAGCAAAGTTCCTCATTAGCACTCTTCAAGGAAAATCTTGATGAGTGGATGGGAAATAGGAAATACACCCTGGGGATCACTTCTGTGACTCTGCTCAACAGGGGCACAGGAAATTAACTTTCTTGGGTGGCATAAGCCAGGGAACCTTGTTGGCTAGGCTTACTTAGGCCCTTGGGCCGATAGCCTAGTACCTACCTACGAACCTATAAACCTATGATGTGAACAAACCAGTTACTCTTTCCTGTGATGCTTCAAAATTTGGTCTAGGTGCAGTTATACTTCAAGAGGGCAGACCAGTAGCCTATGCATCTAAAACACTAACCCAAACTGAGATGCAGTATGCTCCAATTGAGAAGGAACTTTTGGTATTAGTATTTGCATCTTCCAAATTTCATGATTATATTTATGGTCAAGCTATTCAGATTAAAACTGATCATCAACTCTAGTTACTATTCTAAAGAAGCGTATGCATTCCACTCCAGCGAAACTACAAAGAATGATGCCCAAATTGCAAAAGTACAATTTTAAAATGGTCTACACTAAAGGCAAATTGCTCTATCTGGCTGATACTGTATCCAGATCACCCAGAATTATAACAGAACAGCTTAAAGGAAAGACTTTTGACTTTGATGTGATGGCAGTGCATACTTTTTCCACCACTAGACTTGAAGAGTTAAGAGATCACACTCAGACTGATCCAATTTTGCAGAAGCTCAATCACTATATTAATGTCGGATGGCCATTAAAGCAATCTAGTGTATCATCTGAAGTGCAAACGTACTTTCCTTACATAGATGAATTGTTGATAGAAGATGGCATTATTTTCAAATGTCCTAAAATTGTTGTTCCTGCTTCCTTACAACAGGAATATATCCAGATTTTGCATTATGGTCACCCAGGGTTCAAGAGAAGAGCAATAGAATTAGTATTTTGGCCTTCATTACCAAAATACATTGATAGAGTACATTCTTCTTGTTCAGTATGCAATAGTACTAGATTGCATTTGCAAAGAGAACCACTTCAGCTAAATCCAATTTCTGAACTGCCATGGTCTACTGTAGCGGCTGATATCTTTGAGTAGAACAATTGACACGATTTAGTTCTGGTAGACTCTTATTCGAATTGGTTTAAGATTGATCTACTACCTAACCTAACCTAACCTCAACTGCTGTTATTACTAAGTTGAAACATCATTTCTCAGTTCATGGTAGTCCACTCAAACTTTTTTCTGACAATGGTACTCAATTTACTAGCCAGTTGTTTCAGAAATTTGCAAAATAACAGGACTTTGTACATATCACTAGCAGTCCTGAATATCCTCAGTCCAATGGTCTAACTGAATGTGCAGTACCTAGTGCAAAGGTCAAAGTGTGACAATACCAATGTATTCTTGAATTTGCTTAATCAAAGAAACATACCTTGTGATGATATTCTTGGCTCACCTGCTCAGAGACTACTTTCCAGGCAAACTAGAACTACTCTACCTATTTCTTCAAATTTGTTGCAGCCTAAATCTAAGAACATTAAAAGTAAAACCACCAAGGTTCAACTGTGTAAGAAGTGTAATATCCAGCCAGAGAGTGAGCATGCATGATCACAGTTGTTAGTGTGTATATAAGTTACTTAAGTTATAGTCAGTAAGTCTGTATAGTGATGTGTTTGTATAAATTAAAGCTGCTTAAACAGAACCCACTAAGACTCTTTTTTCGTGTTCTAGACACAAAAGCTACAGAAGAGAAGCCAGTATCTGAGAGTTTGCATGATAGGGTTACAGTTTTAAAGATACAACTAAGGACTTGGAAGATGGCAGTAGTGAGTTTACCTTGCACGAACCCTGCAAAAATTTGATTAGGAAGTGTGAGTGTGTGTATATATATATATATATATATATATATATATATATTATCTCTCTCTCTCTATATATATATATATATCTATATATATATATATATATATATATATATATATATATATATATATATATGAGTCTACTTCAGTAGACTGAAGTTTTACTTACCCAACACTGGAATTTCTGAGATGAAAGGACCAACAAGTTCAGAAGACCGACATCCGGAACACCGACTTTTCACACAAAGTAAATAACCACTTCACCATCCTGTTGAACTTTGCCCCTTACCCCCCATGGTAGTGCAATCTTGGAGTTGGTATATTTAGTTAGAGGGGAGTGGAGGGCGAGAAGTCCCCACATCAGTGGGTTTACTTCTGTTTCATTTATTTTTTTTAATTTGGGATGCCCAAGTGGTTACTTATCTTGCGTGAAAAGTCAGTGTTCCAGATGTCAGTCTTCTGAAGTTGTTGGTGCTTTCGTCTTGGCCAAGTTGGCATCGGGTAAGTGAAATGTCGGTCTACTGAAGTAGACCCATTTTTATATATATATATATATATATATATATATATTACTTAATATGATAAAGTTAAATCTGAAGCCATGCTGCCTTTCAGTCAGGATGTCATATTTTATAATGCATTCAAGGATCTGGCCATACACACTTTTTCCGGTATTTGGGGGATGGGATAGAGACTGTCAGTTGGATGATAGTCATTAGCTGAGGTTGGGGAATAACTACTCCATGTTTGAAATTATGATGAAGGATTTTGAGTGAGGATGAAAATATGAACTAAGGATATACTAAGGAAATTGCTGGTTAATTTAAGTATTTTGGTTATATTGTGCAAAAAACAAGGTTATAGCCTGTACCGATTGTCAAGCAACTTTTATACCTGAGATTTGTGTCTATATTTGAAGCAGAAAGGGAATATACAACAATGTTATGAAGAGAAGACAGGCTGATAACAAGGGGAATCAAAAAAAACATGGTGAACGGAGAGAGAGGGGTTGCTTATATTTTCTTTCAGTTGTATAATCAGCTCTTCATTTGGATTGTTTCTTTCAGTTGTATAATCAGCTCTTCAGTTGGATTGTTTCTATCTTCTGTTTCTGGGAATATTTTGTGTGTACTGCAATTTTCGACTACTTTGTAGAATTGTTTGGGTTGATCTAGGTGAAGAGTCATGCTCAGCTTTTGCAGTGTTTATTTTATTCCTAGTATTGTGTTTTAACTGGTGATATGTATTTTTTTTGTACTTCTGCTCACTGGATAGGTCCTTTTGCCAGTCCTCCCAAGTTTTATATCAAGTTTTCATAAGCTGTTTAAGACTGGAGGTAAACTCAGATTGTTATAACTCAGATTTTTGTAATATTTTATGTGAGGTACCTTTTTAAATGGAAGTGCTGTGATGGCGCCAAAAAAGTGTTTAAATAGGTTTGGGTTAATTAATTGATTGATTCTGATGAAGTCCACATGCTGGTGTTTGTCGTATTTTATTATCATTAAACAGGACATATTATTGCTTCAATTGTGGGCTCTATCCTTCTGGACAAGACTAGTGTTCATGTTATAACAGTGCATGATTGCACTAACTACCTTTCTACCATGCCTGAGGTGTAACTCAGTCTAGCAGAAAGCAAATCCACAAATGAAATGAAAAAAATTCTTTGACTGCAAATGCTTGTTTGATTCATCTAGTCTGTGTATCTATTTTAGTCCCTCCTCTTTTCTGAGAGTAGGTTTTCAGGTAGAAAATGACTATTCCTGCAAGGTGGCACCACTCTTATGAGACATTTTCCATAATATGTTTACTAAGTGCATTTGTATCTTTTTTTTTTATTTTATATCATACAAATGTTTGTAAATTCAACACGCGGTGGTGGTGCTGCGGTAGCGTTGTCGCCTCACAGTTAGACGTTGCCTGTTTGATCCTCAGTTAGAGCGTCTTCTGTGTGGCGACATGCGTGAACGGGCATTCCTTCGTTGAAGGTTGTGCATTAGGCCTGGCAAACCAGCACGTAAAACTCTACTGCCAATCATTAGCGGACCAGAGTTCCACTGTGGCGACCCCTAACCGGGAAAAAGCCGAAAGGCACAAACAAACAAATGTTTGTAAATTTGGTTCTTTAATTTACGATCAGTTTTTCCAATGTAAAAACAGCTACAACAGTTACATAGGGCACAATAAATAATCCTTTCAGATCCACATTTATATTTTTGATGTAATTTCATACTAAAAGCCTTAGAAAGGTAACAGTGTTTCTTTTAAAAAAATATATATTTCTTCTGTACTATTAAATTATATATTTTATTATGTTTTTAGAATACAATTTGAATTTTTCACATTTATTTATGCATTTTAACCAGTTTTCATATGTAAAGCATGGTTTTACATGATTTTTCTTTAAGGGGGTGTATCATTTTAAATAACTTATTAACTTTTAATGATTGTTTTACCCAATTTCCTCTGTACTATATAAATATTTTTTTGTGTAAATTAATTCATTATCTGATGAAGTTCTGAAGTGGTCAGGGCGAAAGTGCTTATCATTTGTTTATTTTCTTCAATACAGTCCAGAATTGGTTTTATTGAATTTGGCCTGAATAGGTGCATTTTTTACTGTGGAGTGGCTCATCCTTTTGTTCCTGTTTGGCATCTTCATGTTATGATGCTACCTGAGCTTTACCATGTACAGGGGGTGTACTATGTGCATCCAACATAGTCAGCCCTCCAGCACTGTCCTCAGTACTGGCCCAGCAACAAGGTAAGTCACTCTTCCTATCAATTACTGAATGGAATAGTATGTTCTCATGCTTGTATGTTTGATATGGATGCAAGTGGGTGGCTGAATGGGATAGCAGCAGACAGCTATATGGAACAGCAGGAAATTCATAACAAATACTGTTGTGAACATACTAGGCAGCACTACACAAGGTGAGATCCCCCACTGTAGTACATGTGATGGCCCAAAGACCTGTGGGTGTCAATAGGTCACACGCATGGATGTCAGTGAGGATCACATATCCACCACCAGCCTCACCCAGCAGGACAGGTGTAAATGACCATAAGGAAAGGCTGGGCTAAGGCCCTCAAATGATGGCAATGGTGAACAGCCCCCACCAGACCTACACAGACATACTACAACAGGTCTGGCAGTTGCATTCCAGTTCTGAAGGATAAGAAGTCTGAAACTGAAATATATGTATTAAGATCTAACATGTGTACTCCACTGATATGCCTCCTGTCTGCATGATAGGTCACAATACAATATGAAATGGAAGCCAACAGAGTAACCGTACCAGTACAGTCATTTCAAATGTTAAAGTCTGCAGGTGTGCACCCCCCCACAATTCCATGTAGAAATGCAGTAACAGATGGCCTGCAGCACTCTCAAATGGCCTACAGTCCTCTGGCAAAGACCCATGCCTCACCCATAGTGCCAATGTATGGAATGTCAGGGGGTCCCAACTAACAACCTAGCATTAAACAGAAAACAAATGCAAGGCCATGTTGACAAATGCCAGTACATGCCTCCCCTTCTCCTACTGCAAAGACTGTGGATCAGGACATAAATACTACCGGGATAAAGGCCCAGTTATAGGGAATACCTCTGATATATTGCTTACATAATGTTAGGTGGAGGAGAGAATAACGGGGGTGGAGTGTGTGAAGTCTGAAACTCTAATGTCTGCCCATACTACTCCCGACTGCAAACCCATAAATGAATATCCACAAAACCACTTGTAAACCACAATGTGAAGGTAAACTGACCAGATATATGAGTCCTGCCTCTGGATAACCTGGGTGTATCTGTACAGCTGAGAGGTTTGGGGCCAGCAGAATATGGCCATTCCTTGAAGTTGAGAAAAGCACAAGGGGGGGGTGCCAGCATACTAACAAGGTGCTGCACCATTTACATAGAACCAGCAGTCTATTGTCTGTAGCTTCCCTTCCACAATGGCAGGTGTGTGCCAGAATGTGTAGTCTATATGCCTCAGAATATTGGTCTCAGCTTCATTCATCTCATATTTCCTGGTAAATAACTGTGAGCACAGAATGATAACTGTCAGTAGTTGATGACATGACACATCACAGTGTAAAACAGTACATATGTCAGAATATCTATGCTACAAACAAACATGTCACACAAGCAGCACAGACAGCAATAGTTACAGTATCCCCTGTATGTTAAGCCCATTGTGTCTCCATACTGGCAACCTATCTACAGATATCCACAAAAACAGTTTGCTAGGTGTAGCTGTAGCACACAAAACCCTGAACTGGAGTCCAACCCTCCCTGGAATGGATGCACACACTCAATATAGAAGGTCATACTTGACATGCTCCTACACTTAGAGAAATAAAACCCATGTCTCACAACACAGTAGACCACAGTTATCGCAGCTGTCTGTGCACACACACCAAATTGTACACCATTGATACTTCACGCACATACACTGGATAGGAATACACACACGTATCTAAGGCAAACATAATATAATATTTCAAACATACACACACAGAGACATGGGGAAAAGAAAGACAGACAGTGACAGAGAGAATCCCATTATGAGGCCTGTCCTACCCACTACACATCCCATTGGCCTATATTACATGATGTGCTGATGTCATTCACTGTAGAAATACCTTTGGTTAGCCCTCAGACCTATAGTGTCAGTGGTGCTTGTGATAACTGTGTAACACTACAGTACAAATAGGTATCCATGTACCAGTTGTAATCTCAGTCCTGTCAAATGTAAAGTTGTGTGTGTGTGTGTGTGTGTGTGTGTGTGTGTGTGTTTCTAGATGAATGTGGTTGAGGCCATTCCCACTCACTAAATCACCCATACCCCTTCTTCAGCACCGCTGCTGATGTCACTCACCTTCAAAGATACCTTTGGACAGCTCCCCAGCATATAAGCTCTGTGGTGCTTGTGATAACTGCATAATACTATAGTGTAGCAAACTAGTTAGGTAGGAGTTCCAATCCTGATCCAGGCAACTGTGTAAGTGTGAGTGTTTGTGTGAGAGAGTGTGTGTATCCTTGTAGAGACTTGAATTTGTGGTCATTCACACTTACAACACTTCCCTTACCCATCATTTAGTGCTGCTGATGTGACTCACCTTCAAAGATACCTTTGGACAGCTCTCCAACATATAAGCTCCATGGTGCATGCAATAACTGTGTAATACTATAGTGTAGCAAACTAGTTAGGTAGGAGTTCCAATCCTAATCCTGGCAACTGTGTAAATGTGTGTGTTTGTGTGAGAGAGTGTGTGTATCCTTGTAGAGACCTGATTTTGTGGTCATTCACACTTACAACACCTCCTTTACCCCTCCTTTAACACTGCTGCTGATGTGACTCACCTTCAAAGATACCTTTGGACAGCTCTTCAACATGTAAGCTCCATGGCTCATGCGATGAATGCGGAACAATGTAGTAGCAATAACTACATAGGTATGGGTTTGGATCTCATCCCTGGCTAGTGTTTGTGTATGTACATATGTCTACATATGTATGTCCTTACCCCAAAAACTTTGGCCCCATTTACGCCCAGTACACATCTCAGTGCCCGACTTTAGCAGTCCTGCAGATATCATCCACCTTAGAAGTACCTGTTGCCAACCCTAAACCATGTAAGGTCAGTGGTGCATGTGGTAAATGTGTAACATAATGGTCTGAAAAGATAGTTAGACAGAGGTTTGAACCTCACCCCTGGCAAATGTAAATGTGTGTAGGGTAAAATATTTTTTTTGAATCTCTCACCCACTACATCGCCCAATGCCAGTATTTACAAGGGCTGGTGATGTTCATCACCTTAGAAGTACTTTGGGACAACATCCATCCTATAATCTCCGTGACGCGGGCAATAAATGTGGTACACTGTAGTAGCAATACATAGCTAGGTAGGGGTTTAAAACTCAATACTGGCAAGTGGTGTGTGTCATTAGTATCCTGCGTGGGGATCAGTGTGATTGTGTAATAACAGGATCCATTGGGGGGGTTTGCTAAATTATAATGTTGCGGAACTAGTATATGTCACGATGTCCACATTACAAGGCCAACAGTTGTCAAACATCAGAGAGGTTGGTGTAGACAATCCACAGCCCTAAATGTAACAGTATGGATTAGTGAGCAATATAGGCAACCCTTCTATTAGTCAGAGACCACTCTCCACCCACGTATCATACACAAACACACTTGGCTAGGCAACTACCACTATATTGGTAGATGTCCTTCTATTCCTATGTTGCAGTATTCTTGGTGTGGGATTTCCTGCCTTCAGTTGACTCATACATCGGCTCCTATACAAAAGCTTCAGCTTGGCTGTTGCAGGACATCACACACCTAGGGCCATAAACCAGGGACCTTAAGTATGACGTCTACACGCACAATCCTCAGAACTGTTCAGCCTCAGATGACTTTGCATCATACGATCGCTCTTCAGACGTCAGATCGACTTTAGATAAGTAACCTGTTGGGTTTTTGCATTTCTAATTTTTTACCAGCCTTTCGCATTGCTTAGGCTTGGTTGTTGTAGCTTTCAGCTGATGTCAGGGGAAAAAGGGAAAGTGCCAATGCAGGCAACAGATTGGACGCCCATGACAAATGCGTTTTCTGCTTAGGCCGGAAACACGACCATAATGCCTGCCCTATTTGTAAATCTTTTGTGCTGAAGACCTTACGTAGTCATCTGGCAGCTTTAAACCTTTACTTCGAAAACCAGTGCCTCAAATGGCTGGCTCTTAGGATGGATCCCACTTCAGACGCTGCCCAAGACCCTCCATGTAAGAAGGCCAAGATGCCTAGGCCTTCATCGCCTGCCGCTTCGCACCCGGATGCCCCGCCAACTGCCACAACAGTGCCACTGACATCAGAATGTACTTTGATGTGTTACATCTTCTGACTGTGTGTTATCCAGCAGGTAAAAGGACATGGCACCCTGTTCCATCACTTCAGTAGCCCAATCAATGTGTACAAGGGCCCTTTTGCCATGTTCCCCACTGGACGCCTGCAATAACTGTAGAGTCTGCAAAAGTACCACACAAAGGGAATACCATGCCTTATACACATACCGTGTACGGACAGACGCCACTAACTCCACTGAATATCCGTATCATACTGTCACTGTAGGTGCAATCACTAGCTCAGTTACATAGCCAGGTCTCACCAAATGAGGTCAGGAATGCTACATCAGAAGATACCAATCTGTCCACACAGCATGCCCCAGAGACCTCAAGCACACTTTCACACATCAAAGAACATGCATGTGGGACATGTGCACAACCCAAACACTATCCATGTTATGGAATATAGATCACATACATGGGAAACAGTGCACATCACTGGCCACCCACAAAAGAAACCTGGATGAGTTGATGGGGAATACAATACCCACCCCTGGGGACCACTCCAGTGACTATACTTCTGAGCCACACTGGGGACTATTATCATGTGGCCTGTTGCCAAGGTGTTCCCTTGGGCTAGCCTTGTAGAGCCTTCAGGCCCATTCACCTACTACACACCTATGAAGCAATGAACCTATGGATCTCAGTACTGGCAAGTGCGTGTGTGTGTGTGTGTGTGTGTGTGTGTGTGTGTGTGTGTGTGTGTGTGTGTGTGTGTGTGTGTGTGTGTGAAGAGTACTTCCAGTGTGTTTGGTATTGATGAATATTCCCTGTGGCTGTGGTTATTAGCAATTGGAGGCGTGTCCAAATCAGAACATTTACCATTCTCCATTCTACAACAGATGTTGTACATCAATATGTACCTATGTACAACCCTCAGCCCTATAATCTGTGAGGCATATGCAATCACTGTGTTACAGACCGGGAATCACAATGTACATACTGTACACTGCCTATGACATGGAGGATGTGTCACCACACTGCCATACCCTGTGGCCTTGCAGATGCCTAGAACAGATATGGGAAACAGCATGTGAGAACACATTCACTCAGCACTTCACTTGGGGGAGAGTGGGGTAAAGCTGGCACTGAATGTGTTGTCAGGACTGTGGCCAATATCTGTTGTCTCAGGATAGGTATTAGCTTTGTGCAGTAACTTGCAGCACTTGTGTTTAATGCTGTGGAGGTTGCTTGATGTGACTGTCAAGGCTGTTGTGACTGTTGGCAGTGTCTGCTGCATCTTCGCTGCCATAGATGCTTGTCAGGGACTCCATGAGGGATTAAAGTTGTGTTTGAGGCTAATAAGGGAGTTCAACAGTCATGGGACACCACCTTTCCCGTGCAACAGTGTCCTCCTTCTGATGTACACTTCAGTAATGGCAGGGGACCATCACATTGTCTCACAGTGTTTGTAGGACAGTGTCTGAGTTCTGTTGGCTCTGGCTAGTACTATGCATTCATGTGCCTGTTTGTACAGTGCCTATGTGTATGATTCCACAGTCATGCAGCTACATCCCATTGCCATGGGTCCAGGGAAGACATCCACCCCTGATTTCATGGCTGCAAAGTCAACTTTGGAGAGTTTTTGCCAGGTGGTTGTCTTTATGGGGGGTGTGTCTGACATGTTGAGTTCCATGTTGATTACAGCCTGTGTGACTCTCACCATGCAGGGACTGACATCTGGGAATGAGCAATGGACCCATATTTAAGTGGTCAACACAGGTCAAGGTTGTTGGATCCTCTACCAGGGGTCATGAGCTGGTCTAGGGCAATGAAAAAGAATCCCAAAGTGCTGGGCCACTGTACTGGAGATTGGCTACATTCCCTAGATGATGGAGGGGTAGTTGAAGACTCATACTATGTCTGTGTTGCATTGGACCATCAGAGATGGCTGGGTGTTGAGGAATATGCATTGATAAGTCTAAGGACATAGATGTGGACCCATAGCAGGCTATGGTCTGGATAGTACCATTACCCCAAGGCAGTTGTACTAGACGTATCTCCAATGCATTATGATGGGATGCTAGTCTGGAGGTGTTCCTATCCATAATGAATATGGAGACAACACCGCCTGTAGAGGTGTGGTGTGGTCCATGTTTGGGGGGGCTGACAACTGTGGAATGCATCATAGCCTGATACTGAAGGTCTGCTGTCTGCTGCTGTGAACCACCTCTCCATTACAGTAGACATGTGTCCTCCACTCCAACAACTGCTATGAGTGACTGCATCCTAACAGTTAGATGTCCACTGTTGAGCAGCATGACCCTCAGATTGCATACATGTGTAGCTGTTATGGTGATAATAACATTAGCAACACTGCCTAATAAGGCACCATACGGGTGGCAAGACACGTAGCCAGTACCTGGCAACCAAGCTGTGACAGATGTAAGACAGCCTTGGCAAGTCATTGGGTTCTGGCAATCAGGCCATCCCAGGCAGAGAGGTCCTGGATCCCCTGAGAATGACACATAACACATAAGTCAATGTTTCAGTCAACCATCTGTTGATAGTACCGCAGCATCATTCTGGGTGACAGTGGTACACTGCCCAGGGCTACTGTCACACCTGCTTGAACTGCATAATCAGAGAGTTCAACCATGTCTCCTGTCATTTAGTCCAGGGAGGTGTGTCCCACTTTATTCACACCCACATGGATACAGAGTGATACTTGTAGTTGTTATGGAGTGACATGACTGGCTGTGTCATGTGTTAGATGCTGGCATGTAATTAATATTTGGCTGTTACCTGCTCCATATTCAACCTAGTGAGTGGGATGTGTGTGCTTCAGTATTGAGTTACCCATGATCACTGTATTGTGCAAGATGGTTAGCCTTAGAGGCTTAGGTTGGGGGCACACTGTGTAGGTTAAATATGTGTCCCTTGGCATGTGCCATGTTGCAGTGTCTGAGTGGGTGTCTGCCTTGCTGGTCTGTGCTGTTTGGGTAGATGTTCATTGAGTGCCTCTGGGAAGGTGGGTGTGTGGCTTTTCACTGTATGTCATGGCTGTCAAAGTGGATGTCATTGTGAGCTATGTGTTCCACATGGTGTGGTGCAGGTGTTGATCTTATCCTCTTGACCTGCTAGTCCGTTCTTTGCTGGTGAGTGCATATGTCCACATGAGTGCATATGTCCACATTGGGTGATATATGGGTAACACTCACAGGTCTGATTGTTTAGAGTTTAGAGGGGAGGGTGGACTGTGTACATGCGGTAGTTGCAACAGTACCCCAGAATGGGCATATGCACTAGGTCAATGGGTGAAAGCCCAGATAACCACCCTTCAAACATAACAGGAAGAGTGGACATAACTTGTAAGTACTGGAGCAACATCTGTGATGAATGAGTACTGCTGACAGCTCACAGGTGTGCCACACTTCATGATGCAATAACCTGGTGAAGTGCCAAGCCATAATGCTAGTTGAAGTGCAAGACAGAAAGAACTAGCATGATGTATGGGTGGAACAGAAGGGAGACTGTCTGCCACCTGTAATACTTTCCACAGTTGTGCAATTAGCAGCAGCTTTGGCCATGTGAAAGTTCAGTAAGCTCTGTAGCACATGCAGTAACTGCATAACACTATAGTAGACATGCCTAGATAGGCAGGAGTTCTAATCCCAATAATGGCAGGTGTGTTTATATGTGTGTGTGAATCATGTACTGTCTGGTTCATACCATGTTTGACCTGTGTATTACCCTTTACGCTTCCCTTCACTCCAATTTAGTAGACCTGTTGATGTCATCCACCTCAGAAGTACCTTTGGTTGAGTTGGAAATGTATAATCTCTGTGGCATGTCTCATAACTGTGCAGCAGTAAAGTAGGGATACCTAGATAGGCAGGCATTCTAATCCCAATACTGGCAAATGTGTGTGTATATATGTGTGTGTAAATCATGTACTGTCTGGCTCATACTATTTTTGACCTGTGTACTACCCTTTACACTTCTCTTCACTCCACTTTAGTAGACCTGTTGATGTCATCCACCTTAGAAGTACCTTTGGAAGAGGTGAAAATGTATAAGATCTGTGGGGCATCTGATAACTGCATAGCACTATAGTAGGAATACCTAGATAGACAAGAGTTCTACTCCTAATGTTGGCAACTGTTTGTGTGTGTGAGTGAGGATCATATCATGTGTGGCTTATACCATTTTGGTGTGCATACCATACATGGCTGGAGACCACCTCCCACTGCCATTACTTTATATATTGTGGTGACAGCATCTGCCTCATATGCAGTAGGTTAAACCATTGTACAGTCCTCTGTACAGAAATATCTGGAATATCCATATGTTTGAAATCTATACTTGGTTGGAAGTGGTCTGTGTGCCTTAACAATGCCCATGTATTTGATATTATAGCCAAATAGACCACAGTGAGTGTACTGACACATATAGCAGTATGAGGTATCATACCTGACTGATGTTGATAGGATGTCTGCTGCCCTCACAGGTGGCCTGCCTTGTAGGTGCAATACATGAGTACAGATGCTTGGTTTTACCTGTTATGGGTCACATTAAAGGCTGGATGAGGTGTGGACTGTCATATTGTGGTCCTAATTAGTATGTAACAGGAACAACTTGCATCTTAAGAGGGGTGTGTACACAATTTATATCCACTGTATTACCAGTAATGTGTCACGTATGACCTTACCTTAGGACATATGTCCAGCACAATTTGGTGGCCTCAGTCCAGATGTCTTGGCACTGACAAGTTGTGAGGTATGCTACAGGAATATTGAATTCACATCAGATAGGCCCCAGTGGTGACCACTGTGATGCAATACAGTTAACCCCAGCACAAGTGAACATGCACAACAAGCAATATAGCTATTACATAAAGCAATATAGCTATTACTGATGGTTTTGTGCATGGTAGATTGCATGCACTTCACAAGCCTGGGGTATTGCCAGGCAACAACAGAACAATGTAATACCCACCAGCTTCAGGCTGCTGTCCCATATGCAGACCAGAGGATCCTAGGTAGTTGTGAGAGGGGGTTATTGTCAGCAGACGCACATGTGGCCTTGGTATAGGATGGATGCAGCATGTCTGCACATCTACAGTACTAACCGCAATAATACACAATGTCCTGTCCTCACCATAGATGTGCACCTCTGTGCATTAGAAAACCCCATCCACAACTGCAATCGGACATGACACATCCATGTAGATACAATACAGATACATTTATGACTGATACATTAGTGTACTAATCCCCAGTAGGCCCTTACCTGCATGCTCCTCATCCAGTGTGTGTGTGCAACCCACCTCTACAATGCTTCCCTCAGTGTCATGGCTTGTGTGTTCGGCGTGTAGCCCAAGTGTGGTGAGGAGCTCCTCGGTGGGTGTCAGTGGGGGCTGGATCTCTGGGTCCCCAACTGTGTCTAGCCAGTCCCTTGCTACAGCAGCAGCCCATTGATGGGCATGACATTTGAGGTTGGTGGCCCGATGCTACACATGCACGTAAGTTCTGCTGTGCAGTCCAGCATCATTCATTTACCCTGTGGGCCACACTGTTCCACAGGGCAGTCCTCTCCCACACATCTTCTGCTCTCTGTCCACATGACAGGGCATAATGTCCAATCACATATTGGGTGATGATGTCTGTTTCCCCAACAGAGGATATTGGTAGGCAAGCACTCTGCATGTTACCTGGAAGACATGAACAGGAAAGGTCACAGGACCTCGTGCAGTTGTCAAAATGTACATCAACAGTGGCTATTACTTGCAAATAATCCAGACTACCTCGGAAACCTCCAAGCTATCATGGGTATAGCAGCTTGCATTACACGCCTGTCCCTGAGCTATCTTATTCTCCCCAATTTTGGGCACGTGATTGCATAATCCTCTATCCTCCATTCATTTTTGTGTAGAGGGTTGACAATGGTCCTCTTCCATGTGGATGGTGTGTGTATGGTGGCAGGTCTGTGTTTGACTGTGGTGTGTGATGGACCTCTGAGCACATGCCTGAGTTCATGTAGGAGGCAGACACTGATGTTATTATTCCCCATGGAGATATACTGTTGTTGCCATCAGTACACAATATGTACATGCTCACCATTGCTGTGGGGAGGAATGTGGTTGATGTGCATATCTCCATGTACGACTGGGGTGGACAGGGTGGCAATGTTCCCACCTAACCTGTGTGATGCAGGTTGCCTATACCTACAGCATGTGTGTATGAGGTGTTCTTTACCCCTAGTACAGGGTGGATTGTGTTGTTTCATCTAAGACTTACAACATATGTGGAGTCACCATTGCAATTGTCCTTGGTGGTGTGGATATGTCCAATTCATAGTCATAGTCAGCCTTACAGGATGTCACCTGTGAACTTACCTGCTTGCTCAGATATAGGTGGACTTGCTTCAAAGTTGTTGCTTGCACCTATGTGTCCCTGTACAGCCAATGTAGAACCTATTATGTGGTTTGTGCATTGCTGCTGTCCACCAAAGGGGATTACTCTTCCTTGGTGGAGGCTGGATATACAGGTCAGGTACTGCTGTGTCCATATAGCTACAGTGGATATAAAGGCTACACACCCCTGATACACTGCCTGGTATTTGTGCAATTGGAACATGACACCACAATAACTCATTTCATAACAATTCCCACCAGTAGTGTGACCTATAGCCTGTACAATTCAATTGAAAACATAACAATCTGGTCTGTGAAAACATATGGAAATAATACTCAGTACAATAAGCCAGTTGAATGAGTGTGCACACCCTTAAACTTGTGTATGCACCTCTTGAGATGGTTACAGCATTCATCCGTCTTGGTCTGGACTCTAACATCATGGCACATATTCACTTGGCAATAGTTGCTCTCCTTCCTAGAAACGCCTTTGATTGTATTGGAATGGAACTGGACAGGCTAGGTGTCACATTCAAGATGAGAAATATTATGAAATGATCTTTTTTGGTCTGATTGTCATACAGCACACAAACTTGGCATTCCAACAGGGGTATGTGTACTTGTGATATCCACTGTATATAGGTGTTGATATAACTGGTAGTGGTAGGCATGGACAGGGGCTCATAACACAGGTGAACACTTCTCTGTTTAATACCTGTTAATCATGCCTACTCCAGTATCCACATCAGTGTCAGGGCAATGCAACCACCAGTAGCTGTACACATATATGTCTGTTGTATACACTGACACTGATATAACACACATGTGCAACATGCTCAACCTATTTACCTGACTGCTTGAAACCCATGTGATTAGTTTTGTGCCTTCCAGCTGAACATATGCATACATACATTTTCTCAGGGGATATGTGGTATAAATTTCTATTGAATGTAAGTATGGCACACTGTATTTACAGTCTTGCTGCTCAGTCATACTTCTCAACCTATTACAGCAGTATATCTGGACAATGGCACACATAAATGGGTGTCAAAAGGGACATCAGTATTGATACAACAGTATAGAACAAAATTACCTCCAAAAAACAGATGAAACCTTTAATTTCATTGACAATTATACACAACTTGATTGATTAATTAGTTAAATAATTGATAATTACACACAAAGCATTCAAAGAAACAGCTGAACGACAAATAGATGTGAAGATGTAATTAAAATCAATCTACTGAATTGTGATAAAATGTACCAAAACAACTACCCACACTTGCAGTTTAAATCACTTGTGGTTAAAATGCATTAAAACAAATAGATGTGTTAATATTATAAAATAACAACAACTGTGTTGTAGAACACTATTGCATACTCTTGCAATGATCAGATTTAAAAGTAAGATTAATAATTGTGTATATTTGTAAATAAAACCAATAAATGTTCACCATTTTATACACATACTTAAAGACAATAAGATATTAAAAGTTTTTTGTTAAATACATTAATCAAGTTAAGATAAACTTACTAAAATCTTACAATTGATCTGCCCTTAATTTTAAATAGGGCATAATAGAGATGGAATCATTTAAACCTGGAGGTTTATTGGCTTCCAACAAAATCTGCCAGTACGTTTCCCTATGGGATAATCGTGCTGCCCAATGACCTCCCCTGATACATTTGGGTACTGCTTCCAAAACAAAAAACATGAAAGCTGCGGACTCACATACGGCTACATGCCTGTAAAGTGCATTTGTGTTACATTGTTTCTGAATTTCGTAAAAGTGCTCATAAATGCGTCTTTTGAGCTGCCTTTCTGTCTTGCCAACGTAAAACTCTTGGCAACACATGCAGACAGCCAAATAAACTATACTGGTGGAATTACAATTATAGAAATGATAGGAACAAATCTTCCTATTCCTGCTCTCCAAATAAATGTATTCCTGATCAATGACGTGTTTGCACTGGGAACACCAGCCACAGCGGAACATGCCTTTCCTATGATGGTCAATGGTACTTTGGTTGGTGTTGTGTTCCAAAATCCTCTTGATGTTAAAACCCCTTTTATATACAAATTTACAAGTCAGGTCTTTTAAATTACTCAAGTCGGTGAAATCCGTAAATGATTTCAATTCCTTTTGGATAATATACCTAATGGGACACACGTCTGCAACAGTACTCTGCTATGTACATGCCCTCTATAGGTGTCTATTCCTGCTCTCCAAATAAATGTATGGGACACATTAGGTACAGGAAGATTTGTTCCTATCATTTCTATAATTGTAATTCCACCGGTATAGTTTATTTTGGAAGCAGTACCCAAATGTATCAGGGGAGGTCATTGGGCAGCACGATTATCCCATAGGGAAACGTACTGGCAGATTTTGTTGGAAGCCAATAAACCTCCGGGTTTAAATGATTCCATCTCTATTATGCCCTATTTAAAATTAAGGGCAGATCAATTGTAAGATTTTAGTAAGTTTATCTTAACTTGATTAATGTATTTAGCAAAAAACTTTTAATATCTTATTGTCTTTATGTATGTGTATAAAATGGTGAACATTTATTGGTTTTATTTACAAATATACACAATTATTAATCTTACTTTTAAATCTGATCATTGCAAGAGTATGCAATAGATGTTCTACAACACAGTTGTTTGGTTATTTTTACGTAATATTAACACATCTATTTGTTTTAATGCATTTTAACCACAAGTGATTTAAACTGCAAGTGTGTGTAGTTGTTTTTGGTACATTTTATCACAATTCATAGTAGATTGATTTTAATTACATCTTCACATCTATTTGTCAGTTCAGCTGTTTCTTTAAGAATGCTTTGTGTGTAATTATCCAATTATTTAACTAATTAATCAATCAAGTTGTGTATAAAACACAGGGGTATACCAATTGTTTTTATCCGATGAAGTTGCATTGTCAACGAAAACGTGGATTCATTTTGTGGCGTTAATTAAAGGTTTCATCTGTTTGTGGAGTTCGTTTTTTGGAGGTTACCACTCATTTTTGTTCTATACTGTTGTTCCTATCGAGTGGTTTGCTGAATTTCTCCTTGGCGGTTGTTCCTGGCCTGTTTGCTGCTTTTTTTGTGGAGTTTTTTGTACTTCAGCTATCCTTTTGGTTTGATTAATATAGCTGCCCCATACATTAGTACATTGATTGCACAGTAGGGTTTGACATCACTGTGATAACCTGGAAGATGTCCAACAGTCATAAGTAGGCTATTATGTTACAATGCATTGCTCACAGACCTGCCAATAGTTTGGCTGACATAACACAAGTATATGTGTATGTGACTACAGATATCAATCACAAATATGCTTATTGTCCAGCAGAAGACTGTACAGTTGAATGTTATTAAGTCAATATATCACATACAGTTCAACACATGTCTGCAACAGTACTCTGCTATGTACATGCCCTCTATAGGTGTCTTAGCTTTACAAGGCAAACATGTCATACTCATAATCACAGGTAACATGGATATGGAAACATCCCATTAACTGGCCTAGCAGTGGCACAGTCACAACTGTTTGACAGACACCCCTGCAGTTGTCATATATGAGCTGTCCTTTCACAGGTGAGTCAGGTTCCTGAGCTGTGTTCCCCCCTCACAACCTCTCAGAGCATCACATCTGGAGAATGCCTAAAATGATGGGAGGATAAATAGGGACAGATTTCAAATATACCTGCTACAAACATAGGAAGTTTATAGAATGATACATTTAGCATTACAGTGAATATTCTTAAGGATGTAGAGTCTTAAACTCAAGTGTTTGTCATTACCTGATGACTTCAATCCTCAGCTATTTGCCAGTAAAGTACAGATCTCAGGAGGAACAGACAAAAATACATGATGGTAAAATGTAGACATTCTGTGAGGATCTGTACAGTTGAGATGTATGTCTGTGATACCTCCTGCTGCAGAGAGGGCCAGATGCTATGGTCATAGCAGCTGTTTAGCAGGACATGTACAACATGTCTTGTTGCGACATATATTCCTCCAAACCATATTTCCCATTATTACAGACCAAGTACTAGATTCAATTATTTGCTTACATGTTCCACTTACCTTTTTTCTTTCTTCTCTTTTCCACTTTATATCTCATTTGTTATGTCTCTATCTCTTCCTGTGCACTACAGGGATAGAGCTGGTTTGAATAGGTGGCAGCATGGCTTTTGTAGATGATGCTCATGACCAGGTGATGGCCTGTGCACCTATTGGGGTTCCCCACTTACTAATTGCATGCAGAGCAGCTGTGTAGTTCTTCCAATAGCCAATATCATGGCAACGCACTCCTATAAATAAGTACTCCATGTGGGTGTTGGCTCTTTCCCTTACTTGTGAAGAAGACATCCTGGAGTTGTGTAGACTACTATCTCTTACAACAAGACTTGTGGAGACAAGCCAACTAAATGGTGGGGAAGGTTCAGGACTTAGGAGCAGAATGTGAGTACTGCTGTTATATGTTTGGAATACTGCTAGTTTAACAGGGTTTGTCTGCACATGCTACTTCTGCATGGGTTTCAGTCTGACATAGTTCTGTCTCTGCATAGCTCTCAACTGTAGCGCCATTCACATAATAGCCACAGGTTAGCCTGTTATGTTTCGTCTGTTCCCCAGGCAGGTGTTGTCCTTGGCAAATCAGTAGCATACTCTGGTGATTTCATTATGTAGATTTTTATATCCTTTTTTCTGACTTTATATCCGTCAGAAAGTATGTGTTACAACAAACCCTGTAACACCAGCAACTTTCTCAGTGTATAACAGAAATATTTCATGTATGGCTGTGTATTTGGGCTTCTGTCCATCAAGTATGTCAGGCTTTGTTCAGATGTCATACAGTAGTAGGTGGATAGGTATGCTGGTCTATCATTATTTAGTGTTGTAATTCCTGCTGAGGGGAGTGGCTGGGAAACATGTTGAAGTCTGTACATGCAAGA